>NC_040041.1:24089978-24389978 GCF_003713205.1 Coffea eugenioides
CATTCTACTTATCACTTAACACCCGATAAAATTTTCACAGTATCCGAAACTTAACCTTATTGGCCGAATTTTTCCGAACTTTTCGCACTAGTGGGTCCCACGTCCACTATTTACTCTTAATTTTCTAAAAAATCACCAATGCTAGAAAAATCATCTTAAAACTATAATCGCTCATAAAATCCACTAAGAAAATATTTCTAAGCCAGAAAATGCGGAAAACATGCAATTAAGGGAAAATAAACCCTAGGAAAAAATATTAGGGTTTTACGGGTTCTCACACTCTCCCCCCCTTAAAAGAATTTCGTCCTCGAAATTTCTCACCTTAATTCCCGAAAAGGTTTGGGTATTTCTTTCGCATTTCCTCTTCCATCTCCCAGGTGGCTTCCTCAACTCCGTGGTTTCTCCATAGCACCTTCACTAGTGGAATCCGTTTGTTTCGGAGCTCTTTGACTTTTCGATCGAGTACTTGAACCGGTTTCTCTTCATAGGCCAGTGATTCATCTACTTCGATATCCTCCGGTTGCAATACATGGGATGGATCAGGATGGTACTTCTTTAGCATTGCGACGTGAAATACGTCGTGGATTCGAGATAGACTGGATGGCAGTTCCAGTCGATACGCGACCGCTCCAACCCTCTGAAGGATCTTATAGGGTCCGACGTACCGTGGTTGAAGCTTCTTTCCTTTCCCCGTTGTAAGACTTCGTAAAGGTGTGATTTTGAGAAATACATGGTCTCCAACTTCAAATTCCAAATCTTTTCTTCGGTTATCCGCGTAGCTCTTTTGGCGACTTTGGGCAGTTTGGATTCGTTGCCGTATCAACTTAACCTTCTCGTGAGCCTCTTCCATCCACGGAATAGTTGTCGGGTCCAGTGCTTTCTTTTCGCCAACTTCGTCCCAGTAAATTGGTGAGCGGCATTTGCGTCCGTAGAGAGCTTCGTACGGAGCCATTTGAATTGACGAATGGAAGCTATTGTTATATGCAAATTCGACTAAGGTCATGTGCTGACCCCAATTGCCTCCAAAGTCCAGAATGCACGTTCGTAGCATGTCCTCGAGAGTCTGAATCGTCCGTTCTGACTGGCCATCCGTCTGAGGATGATAGGTCGTGCTCAAGTTGAGTTTCGTCCCCAGGGTTTCTTGAAATTTCTGCCAAAACCGTGATACAAATCGTGGATCCCGATCGGAAACGATGCTCACAGGAACACCGTGTAATCTTACTACTTCATCCATGTACAGTCGAGTCAACTTGTCCATTGAATACTTCATGTTCACCGGCAAGAAATGGGCCGACTTGGTTAATCGATCAACGATCACCCAAACAGCATCGTGTCCTCTTTGCGTCCTCGGTAAACCGGAAACGAAGTCCATGGTAATGTTTTCCCACTTCCACTCGGGTATCTCCAAGGGTTGTAACAGACCCGATGGTTTTTGATGCTCTGCCTTCACTTGCTGGCAAATGAGACATTTTTGTACATATTGCGCGATTTCCTTCTTCATATTGTCCCACCAATAGGTTCCTTTCAGGTCTTGATACATCTTGCTGCTACCCGGATGGATTGTGTACTTAGATCTATGAGCTTCCTCCAGAATTTCTGCTTTCAATGCCTCATCCTTTGGTACCACCACTCGGTTTCGGTACTTTAAAATACCCTCAGGACTCAAATTGAAGTCCGTAGTTTCTCCCTTATCTACTTTCTCTTTCCATTTCTGTACCATCAAATCCTCGCCTTGCGCCTCTTTTATACGTTCCAGTAGAGTGGAGGTAACCCTAACATTGCCAAATATCACCTTATGGCTCCCTAGACAGGGTTTCCACTCGCACACGGATTCTAGCAAACCCCACTCCTTAATCATTAGCCCTGCTACTTGCACCTTACGACTCAAGGCATCTGCTACCACATTTGCCTTTCCCGGATGGTAATTGATCGTACAGTCGTAATCTTCCAGGAACTCCATCCACCTTCGTTGCCTCATGTTTAATTCCTTCTGGGAGAAAAGGTATCTAAGACTTTTGTGATCCGAAAACACTTCGAAGGTCACCCCGTATAGGTAATGCCTCCACTTTTTCAGAGCAAACACCACTGCGGCTAATTCTAGATCATGAGTCGGGTAGTTCTGCTCGTGAAGCTTCAATTTTTCTAGAGGCGAAAGCAATCACATTCCGGTTCTGCATCAAAACGCATCCCAGTCCTTCTCGCGACGCATCCGCATATACTACAAACCCGTCCACTCCATTGGGCAAGACCAGTACTGGAGCCATGGTCAATCTTTTCTTTAATTCTTGAAAACTTGTTTCGCATCGGCCGTTCCAGATAAACTGGCCATGCTTCTTTGTCAAGTCAGTTAAAGGTCCTGCCAGTTTGGAAAAATCTTTAATAAACCGTCGGTAGTACCCAGCTAGCCCTAGAAAGCTGCGAATCTCCGTGGGAGTTTCTGGCCTTTTCCAATTTGTCACGGCCTCAACCTTCGCTGGATCCACCGAAATACCTTCGTGGGAGATCACGTGCCCTAGAAACGCTACTCTCTCCAACCAGAACTCGCATTTACTAAACTTGGCGTATAGCTGATGTTCCCTCAAGGTCTGCAACACCATTCTCAAATGCTTCTCATGCTCCTCGCATGACTTGGAGTAGACCAAAATGTCGTCAATGAACACCACGACAAACCGGTCTAGATAGGGTTTAAAAACCCTATGCATTAGGTCCATGAAGGCGGCGGGAGCATTAGTCAATCCAAAGGGCATAACGGCGAACTCGTAATGCCCGTATCTCGAGTTGAAGGCAGTTTTCGGAATGTCCTCCTTCTTTATCAATAACTGATAGTATCCCTGTCGGAGGTCCAACTTCGAGAAGACCACTGCTCCTTGCAGCTGGTCAAACAACTCGTCGATGTGGGGCAGTGGATATTTATTCTTGATCGTAACGTTGTTCAGTCCCCTATAGTCAATACACATCCTCAACGTGCCGTCCTTCTTCTTTACAAATAAGACCGGAGCTCCCCAAGGAGACTCACTCTCGTGAATGAATCCCCGCTCCAAAAGGTCTTGCAGTTGCAACTTAAGCTCCTTAAGTTCTGCAGGCGCCATTCGGTAAGGGGTTTTCGAGATAGGTGCGGTTCCAGGTAAAAGATCTATTCGGAATTCTATCTCTCTTTCCGGAGGTAAGGCCACTAACTCATCAGGAAACACATCCGGAAATTCCCTCACTACGGCCACGTCTTCCACTTTTAACTTATCCGTAGGGGTATTAATTAGAAAGGCCAAATATCCTTGCGCCCCTCTACTTATCAGTTTCCTAGCTCGAATGCCCGAAATGAGAGCAGATGAGGCTAACCTACCCCTTATATCCAATCTTAAGGTTGCCTCGCCAGGAATGCGAAATTCTACTATTTTCGTTTTACAATCCAGTTGGGCGTTATATTTGGCTAGCCAATCCATACCTAGAATCACATCGTACCCCTTAATGGACAAGCTAATCAGGTCTCCTAAAAATCTTCTCTCTCCTACCCATACATCGCAATCCTTATAAACCATACTAGTCACCAACCGTTGGTTCCCCGTAGGTGTACTAACCTCTAAGTCATATGGTAAACTAGCAGGTTTTATATCGATGCCACACATGAAATCAGGGTTAACAAACGAATGAGTGGCACCAGGATCAATTAAAACTTTGGCAAAGCGGTGGAAAATAGGGATCGTACCTTCCACCACCTCGGAAGAATCTGGGACCTGATGGGGCTCTAAGGAATAAACCCTAGCTGGCACCTTAGGTTTGGACCCGTCTCCCTTGGCTGGTCCAGTATTAGTCCTCGGCGGTAGCTGACTTCCCTTTCCGTCTTGTTTCAGGACCGGACAGGTAGCCAGCTGATGGTCCGCACTTCCACACCGCAGACATTTCCCCAGTTTCCTCCAGCAGTTGTCTTCGGTGTGGTTCAGCTTTCCACAGTGCCCACAGGGACCGCGAGGTGCCGAAGCCGAGCCACCCTGAGCATTTCCCCTTTGTCCTCGCCCAGCTTGGCCACCCCTAAACGGAGTCCCTCTGCCTGATCCAGATTGTCGACCACCTCCCGTGCCTCGTCCAAACTTAGATGGAGTGCTCTTCTCACCTTGTCCGGACGTACTCCCAGGAAAACCACGCTTCTTAGCCTGGAAGTTTCGGACCTGAAGCCGTGCACTCTCAACCCGTTGAGCTTTTTCCATAGCCTCGCTAAACGTAGCGATTTGAGCCGCCGCGAGGTCTTTCTGGATCTCGACGTTCAAACCCTGAATGAAGCGCCTAACCCGTCGTTGCTCAGTTATGATTAGCTCAGGCGCGAATTTGGACAGGCGGGTAAACTGGCTCTCGTACTCCGCCACTGTCTGAGCCCCTTGCCGGAGCCGGATAAACTCGTCCTCCTTCCTCTCCTGGACTAGAGGAGGGAAAAACTTGGCATTAAATTCTCGGATGAAGTTCACCCAAGTCCTCGGTGTCTGCTCCCGTTCCCATTTTTGCCTAATGACGTTCCACCAGGAACGGGCCGCACCCTCTAGTTGAAACACGGCAAAAGTGACCTGCCGCTCGTCCGGATAGTGTAGGGCCGCGAATATATCAACCATTTTCTCAAGCCACTTCTCGGCCACGTCAGGGTCGGGTCCCCCAACAAACTTCGGCGGAGAGAACTTTTGGAAACGTTCTAGTGCTCTATCTTCGCTCTCATTATGATGGCCAGGGTTTCCGGGGTTTCCAGGGTTAGGGTTTGGGTTCTGGCCTTGTTGTTGCACTACTTGTGCAAGTAGGTTTGTCATTTGCTGCATAGCGGCAGCTATTTGAGCATTGGGGTCTATTTGGGGTTCAGGAATTGGGCCAGTAGAAGCTTCCCCAGTTTCTCTAACCGGTGTGGGTTGTCTAATACCGCGCCCACGCCCCCGACTACTTCGTGTACCTTCCATGAGTTCACTCGGTCTAGGCAAAAGTACTAATCCAAAGCAGTAATAAAGCAAGTAAGTAACACATAAACTTGAACATTAACACACAGTTATACGTCGCAAACATGAGCACAAACACACATATATACAAGCCAAACATTTATACAAGCAGTCAGTCAAGTACGGCCAAAGCACGTACGTACACAAAAATCCACCTGAGGATAGGCCTATCAAAAGAGATTTACACGTAGCCAACTCTACATCCAAAACGGTTAGCTAAGGCTCTATCCCTATCCCTATGTACATTCAAAACCACCACTATCCAAAAGGTGCCCTAAGATCAAGGCCTAATCAGTCGCTGGGGTCTGGGACCCAGGCGATGGGGTAGACTCCTCCCCAGGGTCGGCCTCCGCACACGAAGCCTCATCACTACACTCTTCCAGGCCGTCGTCACACAAATTAAGGATCGCCTCAGCGCGACCCCTGACCTTGCGAGCTCGCTTCAGCTCTCGCTCTCGTGCCTCCTTTAATTGAGCACAAAGGTCGTCCACTCGATCCTCAGCCTCAAGCACGTCATATTCTAACTCTTTTATACGCGCCGCTTGCTTATCCTTAGTCGCCCTATCTTGAATAGCATCGACCTCCAGTCGAGCATTCTCTCTTGCCAACCCCTTGCGCTCTTTATCCAGCGCAAACACGAGAGTGTTCGGATAAGCATATCTCTCTTTACACGGGCACCGTCGAAGACGGTTCGACGGGCTCCAACGAATGACGGCCCCTCCCGGCCGTATCTGATAGGGAATCACGGGGTGTACTTTACGAGGTCTAGCCCCCGAAGGACTAGCACTAGTGTCACCCTGTTCGGCCATCCTACATCACAAGAACATGTAGTTATCAAAATAAGCTTAAAGCCAAAAGCAACAATCCGTAAGTCAAACAGTCCGATAACACCCAGGCTAATTCAAACCTAGGCTCTGATACCACCTGTGACAGCCCCACCTTCCCCTAAGGCGAACCAAAGGGGTTAGCGGACTGCCTGCCCAGCTCTCGCCAGGACTACGGTACAGTTAACGTCGTTCTATAACGTTCCGGAACACACCATTGCACGCAAACAAGTCAGAAAACACAAAATAAAAAAAATGAAAATTGAAAACCGAAATGAATAGTGCTGGACACGCCAGAATCCGGCCGGAATCTGGCCGGATTATCGGCCGGATTCTTGGCCGGATACTGTCCAGTGAGCATCTCGAATTTTTTCAAAAGTTCCACTCAATCCGGCCGGCAATCCGGCCAATATTTCGGCCGGATTGTCTGGCCGGATACCGGCCAGTGAGCAACTGGCCGGGTTTCCAATTTTCTCAGGCAATCCGGCCTTCAATCCGGCCAGTTTCTGGCCGGATTCCTGGCCGGATTCAGGCCAGTGAGCTTTTGCCAAAATTTTTTTTCTTTTGCCGTTTGAAAGCCGATTCGCTCCGAAGTTCATCCAAACATCAATTCAACATATAAACATATATATACAATGGAAATCATCATTTACATCCATAATGGCATGCCAACCATTCATTAAGGAGTACACATTCGATTTGCCTATCAAAAGGAAATGAACCCGTTACATTAGGGTTTCACTTCGAGAGCGATACAAAAGACATGTACAAGCTCAGTATGGCAATTGACTATCCAGTCCATTTTCAAAAGCATTTATATTCCTGTAAGGAAAACAAATAACACGGAATGAGCCAAGGCCCAGTGGTATACCACCCAATAAGCAATCAAAGTCATATAAGAATTAACCTTCGTTTAAAGTGCACAAATAAGCAATGAAGCAAAATGGTAAAAGGATACGGTCGGCTCTCAAGAGCCCATTTCCACGCTTGCAATCTTGAACCAATCTCATTGACTCTCCGTCAATGTTAAAATACCAAACCGTAGACAACTCTTTACTTCCATTCCTTCCACCCAACATACCCCAACCGGGCCCGCACTCCATTTCAGTAGCTTTTGGTAATACTCGAGTTTACCGGAACCAAGGGTCTCATTACCACAAGGTTCCCCAGTACAGTCCCCGTGGCATGATAATTTTCACGACCAAGCCCTCGCCGGCTCGATCCAATTAACTACCATACGGGGTTGAGCTCATAAATGCAGTAAGGCCGTTGGACATTGTCCAAACGACATCAATTCAGTTTCCATGAAATGGAATTCACCAACCAATATATCCAGTTCAGTAATGCAATAAAACGGTAGCCATTCAGTGACAATATCAAAAGAGGTGAGGGCGGTCAAGTACACCCTCACCTTAATCAATTCCAATATGCAAGTAAGCCTTCAAGGCATCACATAAACATTTAGTAAAGCCACATAGTAACCATTTAGTGAGTAGTATACTCACCAAGTGAGAAAGTGGTGTTTCATACACCGCGATCACCAAAACGTCGTGAGCTACCGTCACGCCCTAGAATCACACAACAAATGCAATGAGACTCGAGAACGAGTCACCAAACAATGCTAAACACAACCCCAATAGGGTTTCATATGCATAAGTAGGCATGATAGCAAACCAGAAATTAAGATATGGCCTTAACTTAAGCCTTGATAGAAAAACCGTGTTTGAGCGTATAATGCGGTAATGGCGTCAATTTCACTACGGTTATCGGTTGGGGGTGTAAGACCCACCGTTTCGAAGCTATGGAACAGGGCTACAATAATGTAGAAGACCACTCAATCCAGTTCCTAGCTTAACTAGGTCGAAAATGCCAAATACTAACCCAGAATTCCTAAAACAGGTTCGCAAAACGCAGAAAACTGTAATCGGTATATCTCAGTCCATACAAGTCCAAATGCCGAAATTCCAAAGGCATACGTTAGCTAAGACATTCAGCTACATTTCATCAGAAGACATCAACTTCAAAATCCAAACCAAAACCAGTCAAAATGGCCAATCACTATCGCAGTTTTCGCATTCTGTCCAAAGCAGAACAGCTACAGTAATATCGTCATAACTCATTCTACATTGATCGAAATGACCTGAAATTTTACAGGCATCTTCATCACATCAATACCTACAACTTTCATGTTTTGAGGAAAGTCTAATTCGGCCTCTAACCTAGTGATCTAAAACCGGACAGAATTGGGGATTTTCAAACCCTAACTTTCCAATTTTCCATCCAAATCCAAAATTAGTTGCATTTATCCACATTTCACATCCACTAGAGCCATTATAGTCCATTGCCAATCATCAAAGATGGCCACAACATTAATTTCATATGAAACCAGAAAAATTCCCAAGAAAATAGAAAACTTCACCAAATCACTTCAAACCAAGATAAAACCAGAAATTTCAGCACTTCACTCACTAATAAGCATAATTTAAGCTTCATAAGGTATAAGAGGGTGTTCAAGCTTCACTTACCAAGAAACAAGGGAAAGAGAGATTGTGGTCACCTTTGCTCTTCAAACAAAGTTCACCAACACACTTACTATCACTAGAAGCAAAGTTTTTATGGATTAGCATCTAGTCTAAGCCTTTGGTGATGGAAGATTGAAGCTTATGGAAGCTTGGAAGTTGAAGAATTTCCTTTCTTCTTTGCTCAAAGTGGCCGGCCAACAAGAGAAGAAAAATGGTGATTTTTGTGCATTTTTTTGATATTTATTCCTTTGGTCACAACAAGTCAAGAAATGGAATAGTAAGTCTTAAAAGGCATCAAATGAGAAGGTGACACTTGTCACCTTATTAAATGCATTCCTATCTTTCTTTCCTCTCTCACATCAATCACTTCACACATTCTACTTATCACTTAACACCCGATAAAATTTTCACAGTATCCGAAACTTAACCTTATTGGCCGAATTTTTCCGAACTTTTCGCACTAGTGGGTCCCACGTCCACTATTTACTCATAATTTTCTAAAAAGTCACCAATGCTAGAAAAATCATCTTAAAACTATAATTGCTCATAAAATCCACTAGGAAAATATTTCTAAGCCAGAAAATACAGAAAACATGCAATTAAGGGGAAATAAACCCTAGGAAAATATTAGGGTTTTACGGGTTCTCACACTGCCCAGCTCTCGCCGGGACTCAGTCGAACCTCAATCAAATCCGAAATAAAACCACAAGATCAAACGAAATAACAATCCAAAACTTAAAGCGAAACTTATATACATTTCTATCTCAAAAGGAAGTACAAATATAGAATATACGAAGGTTCTCAATTCATCATACATCCAGCCCGTGCCAAGCACTAGGGCGAGAACCATTACAAAACAAAAAAACTAGACTAGGCTAACCTACACTGGGCTCTCGTCCTTGCTCGCATCCCCCTGTTAAGGAAAACAAAACTAAAGGGGTGAGCTAAAAGCTCAGTGAGGTTCCGAACACATATTCAACAACAAAGCCAATACATTAACCATCGATAATCAATAATTCAAGAAACATTTACAATGGAAAATGATAATAACACATACATTAAAAGGATACGGGCTCACAGGGAGCCATTTGTTCGTTCGTTCGTTCTCCTGTCATTCCCCTTATTCCTCCAATCATTTGAAAATGCATTTTTGCAAGTAAAACCCTCGTTCGATCGTTCATTTCATTCACCCCCTCCTGGACGTTGGTCAGGCTCCACCAACCTATAAGGTAATACTTGAGTATACCAACGTTCACACCCAGGGTCACCATATCGCTCGACCGAGTTCGCTTCTGGCTCCAGTCGATCGGTAACGAAGGGTAGGGCCCAATTCAGCCAAAAGGCTTACATCATGCACAACTAATGTATCAATCATTAAATCGTTGAAAATTTCACGTTTCATTTAGGTCGAGCGCGATAAAGTACACGCTCGCCTAGAAAATTCGTTTTGGAAATCATTGGAAACACTTAACACATTATCAAACAATAACAACAAGTCATGAAGTCAAGGAGAATATAACAAACAAGGAACACTCACCTATGTACGCAAAACAACGTGCAAAATATTCTTCCGGATATTATCCTTAGTCACCGAGAAAACCTAAGATTAAACGAGAAAGAATATTACAGCTCATCTAGCACAAACAATTAGGTGAAATCAAAGAAACTCAACAATTGATGAGTAGAACGTATAAAAAGACTTTAAAGTGAAACGAGGACATTTGGACCCGTGGACAAGAATAATTAGGGTTTCGTAGACCAAACGTAAAACCAAACTAAAGACAAGTCGGAATCCAACTAGATAGGCTAAGAAATACTGTTTTCGGAATCGTTTATATGGTTCAAAATCAACTCATATTCAAATAGATATTATACACTAAAGGTCTTAATGAAATTCATGAAAAAAAGGAGGTCAAAATACCCAGGAAAACCCTAAACCACTCCTCTTTATTTGGGTAAGAGTAAGTATACATTTGGAGTTTCCAATTGAAGAAGGATCATGTTTTAAGATAGAAAATGGTCATAGTATTTGCCAAACGAAAAATATACAAGTTCAAATAGAAACTTAGCCCTCGAGCGAAAATTTGGGCAGCATGCCCTTTGTATTTACCTATTTCCCAGCCATTTATGGCTTCATTGTTTTCCTCAATCAATCCCAACATTACACACAACATAAATAGTCACTCAATAGGCTCAATGTTATATGATTACCAAATCAAGCTAGGACATGTTCGGAAATGACGTTTAGGTTGGAAAACAAAAGGCAGATTTGTTGTTGCTTAGCGGAACTAACACAACTGAAGCGACACTAGTCGGATTGAGGTGTAATTTACACCGTTTCGAAGCTAAGAGAAAGGGATACAATGTTGAAGAAGGCCACTCAGTCCAGTTTGCAATGTATCTAGGTCAAATTTTCCAGAACAACCCCAGATTTTCCAGTTCGCAGTTCAACTAGCAGTCCTGATTCATTCAATCATATCTCAGCACATACAACTCTAATTCAAGTGATTCCAAAGCCATATGAAAGCTAAGATACCAGGCTATATTTCTTAAGAAGACATAGACAACCAAATCAGTAGTATTCCTGGTCAAAACAACCAATTACAGAAGCTGATTAGCATGTTCGGATAGAAACAGGGTAACAGGGGTATTTCGGTCTTTTCACAGGCTACGTTGCTCCGATTGAGCTGAAATTTTACAGGATACTATAAAAAATCATTCTCTACAACTTTCATATTTTTGATAAGGCCAATTGGGCCTCTAACTAGGTGTAACAGTACCGGGCAGAATTGGAAAAAAATGAAACCCTAATCTGGAATTTTCCGCACAAAGTGAAAATTTTTCGCAATTAGCTACAATTTACGCACAATAGCTTCATTCTAAGCTATCCCAAGTCATCATCCATGGCCACACAATATTAAACATATGAAAACAGAAAAATTCAAGAATAAATATAAAAGTCACCAATCTCAACTAAAAGTCGTGAAACCTTTCACCAAATCACATCTTTGACTAACACTAGCTACCAATTTAACATTAGCAAGACCAAAGAATGAACTCCTTAGCTACTCACCTTGCAACTCAAGAGAAGAGCTAACTAAGCACCTTTGTTTCTCAAACCACTTCACCAACTACCTCAAGACCACTTAGCAAAGGGATTTTATGGAGTGATTTGAAGTTTTATCTGTTTGATTTGAAGATTGGAGCAAGATTATGAAGTAGGAAGTTGGAGGATTTTTTTCTTTTCTTGAGCAAGAGGTTCGGCCAAAGGGGAGCAAAATGTGATGAATTTTTGGTCAAATTTTGATTAAATGGTAAAGTAGGAAAGTTAGTCAAAATCCAAGAATAAATGGCATGGTGACACTTGTCACCTTTTGGCCCTAAAGCTTATCCTTTTTCCCTCTCACACCAACTCATTTAGTAACCTCTAGTTATCTCTTAACACCTGCTAAAATAAATCCGGTATCCAAAACTTAACCTAACTGGCCGAATTTTTCCGAACTTTCCGCCCTAACGGGTCCCACGTCCGGTATACGCTCTTAATTTCTCAAAAACTAACCGATACTAGAAAAATCATCGAAAAACTATATTTACTCATACAAATTACCTCAAAAATTTTTCCTAATAAAGAAAATGCAGAATAACATGCAATTAATTAACATAAAACCTAGAAAATAAGAGAATGTACGGGTTCTCACACCCTCTCCCCCTTAAAAGAATTTCGCCCTCGAAATTTTTACCTTCAGATGGCTCAGGAGTTTGTTTGTTGTCCACAGCATATACCCTTGCCGGTACTTTGGTTCCGTTCCATCTTTCATTTGCTTGTTTTGATTTAGTGCCCTCCAGTTGTTGGGTACTACTTTCACATGACTGTTTCCTCGGACAGTTGCTAACCTGGTGGTCACCACTTCCGCAAATCAAACACTTCCGGCCTTTCCTCCAACAATCACTCTCAGTGTGATTGGCCTTTCCACAGTAACCACAAGTCAAGGAAGAAGCCACTTGTTGGCTTTTTGGAAAAATCTCCCCATGGCCTACTTGACTTCCTTTTGTAGATCGTTCATCTAACGCCCCTATTGTCCATGGTGGGTGGGACAAAAAGTTCACTTTATGCACTTTGGAAGGGACTATCGATTCACTTGGTTCCTCAGTCACACTACCAGGTGTACCCCTTTTTCGATTTTGGGAGGCTTTTATCTGTGCTTTTGCATTCTCGATTCGTTGGGCTTTCTCAAGGGTCTCCGTAAACGTATTCACTTGAACCGCTGCTAGTGCTTCTTGAATTTCCAGATTCAATCCCTGTATAAATCGTCTTACCCTTCTCGGTTCCATGGCCACTAATTCGGAAGCAAATTTGGATAGTTTAGTGAATTTCGTTTCATATTCGGCCACACTTAAGGTTTCCTGGCGTAGTCCAATAAACTCATCCTCCTTCCTTTCTTGGACTAAAGGTGGGAGATACTTTTCATTAAATTCCCTTAGGAAGTTAGTCCATGTCCATATAGTTTGTTCACTTTCCCACTTTGCCTTAATCACGTTCCACCATGCTCGGGCTGGTCCTTCAAATTAAAATACCGCAAAGTTCACTTGCCTTTGTTCGGTATAGTTCAAGGCTGCAAAGATGTTGATCATGGCCTCCAGCCACTGTTCGGCTACATCCGGATCAGACCCTCCAAGGAATTTCGGAGGAGCAAACTTCTGAAACCTCTCAAGAGCCCGATCTTCTTCTATTTCAGGGTTCGGAGGTTGATTCACAGGTATTTGACCTTGTTGGTCCACCAACCTTGCTAAGATGTTTGTCATTTGTTGAATTGCCGTCGCCATTTGGTCCCCGGCTTCAACCCTCGATCCTTGGTCTTGTGCAGCTGTTGTTTCCCTTTCCTCTCTTGGCTCTTGTGCTCGTTTATTCCCACGGCCATGTCCACGTCCACGTCTCCCGTCCATATATATGTTTTCCCTCTCTCTTTTCTTTTCTTTTTCCCCCAAAAAGGTAATTTAGTGAATAAACACAGGAAATTGACTAAAGTAACAAATTCCAGCATACCAAATACACAATTAAACATATACACACATAACACACCATATATCAAGAAAACAGATGATCAAATACACAAAGGCATATCAAATTAGACAAATAATCATATGCACAAATACACCAACTAACGTCATGTGTAACAATAATAAAAGGGCAAATCAAAAGAAAAGGCGATATCGTCCTAGTTTCAGCTGAATAACCCCGTCCGGTCTCTCACGTCACTTACTAACCAAACTAGATATCCATTGACCTCTTGTGCTCATTCTAGCCAGACAAAGCCTGTTCATGTTCCCATAATGCAAGTCTCAAGTACCTAGTAGCTAGCATCGCCTCAACTCTGGAGTACTCGGGCATGAGAATCCGAAATAAGATAATTCACATCTCGAACTGGCCAGTCCCAAGAGTAAACCATCTACAATCGAAATTCCTACCAGACGTACCTATCTATGGTCCTCAAATACCACAAGAAAATTTAAGGCCTATAACATCTACAATTCATAGCTTATGCTCGAACGAGCACTTACTCCTTCATACCTATTCACCACTCAGTCCAGGCTCACTCCGCTCAGAGACCACGCGAAGCAGGCTTAGATACCACCTGTGACAGCCCCACCTCCCCCTAAGGCGAACCAGAGGGTTCGGCGGACCGCCTGCCCAGCTCTCGCCGGGACTCAGTCGAACCTCAATCAAATCTGAAATAAAACCACAAGATCAAACGAAATAACAATCCAAAATTTAAAGTGAAACTTATATACATTTCTATCTCAAAAGGAAGTACAAATATCGAATATACAAAGGTTCTTAATTCGTCATACATCCAGTCCGTGCCAAGCACTAGGGCGAGAACCATTACAAAAAAAAAACTAGACTAGGCTAACCTACACTGGGCTCTCGTCCTTGCTCGCATCCCCCTGTTAAGGAAAACAAAACTAAAGGAGTGAGCTAAAAGCTCAGTGAGGTTCCGAACACATATTCAACAACAAAGCCAATACATTAACCATCGATAATCAATAATTCAAGAAACATTTACAATGGAAAGTGATAATAACACATACATTAAAAAGATACGGGCTCACAGGGGGCCATTTGTTCGTTCGTTCGTTCGTTCGTTCTCCTGTCATTCCCCTTATTTCTCCAATCATTTGAAAATACATTTTTTTAAGTAAAACCCTCGTTCGATCGTTCATTTCATTCACCCCCTCCTGGACGTTGGCCAGGCTCCACCAACCTACAAGGTAATACTCGAGTATACCAACGTTCACACCCATGGTCACCATATCGCCCGACCGAATCCGCTTCTGGCTGGAGTCGATCGGTAACGAAGGACAGGGCCTAGTTCAGCCAAAAGGCTTACATCATGCACAACTAATGTATCAATCATTAAATCGTTGAAAATTTCACGTTTCATTTAGGTCGAGCGCGATAAAGTACACGCTCGCTTAGAAAATTTGTTTTGGAAATCATTGGAAACACTTAACACATTATCAAACAATAACAACAAGTCATGAAGTCAAGGAGAATATAACAAACAAGGAACACTCACCTATGTACGCAAAACAACGTGCAAATATTCTTTCGGATATTATCCTTAGTCACCGAGAAAACCTAAGATTAAACGAGAAAGAATTTTACAGCTCATCTAGCACAAACAATTAGGTGAAATCAAAGAAACTCAACAATTGATGAGTAGAACGTATAAAAAGACTTTAAAGTGAAACGAGGACATTTGGACCCGTGGACAAGAATAATTAGGGTTTCGTAGACCAAACGTAAAATCAAACTAAAGACAAGTCGGAATCCAACTAGATAGGCTAAGAAATACTATTTTCGGAATCGTTTATATGGTTCAAAATCATCTCATATTCAAGTAGATATTATACACTAAAGGTCTTAATGAAATTCATGAAAAAAAAGGAGGTCAAAATACCTAGGAAAACCCTAAACCACTCCTCTTTATTTGGGTAAGAGTAAGTACACATTTGGAGTTTCCAATTGAAGAAGGATCATGTTTTAAGATGGAAAACGGTCATAGTATTTGCCAAACAAAAAATATACAAGTTCAAATAGAAACTTAACTCTCGAGCGAAAATTTGGGTAGCATGCCCTTTGTATTTACCTATTTCCCAGCCATTTATGGTTTCATTGTTTTTCTCAATCAATCCCAACATTACACACAACATAAATAGTCACTCAATAGGCTCAATGTCATATGATTACCAAATCAAGCTAGGACATGTGCGGAAATGACGTTTAGGTTGGAAAACAAAAGGCAGATTTGTTGTTGCTTAGCGGAATTAACACAACTGAAGCGACACTAGTCGGATTGAGGTAAAATTTACACCATTTCGAAACTAAGATAAAGGGATACAATGTTGAAGAAGACCACTCAGTCCAGTTTGCAATGTATCTAGGTCAAATTTACCAAAACAACCCCAGATTTTCCAGTTCGCAGTTCAACTAGCAGTCCTCATTCATTCAATCATATCTCAGAACATACAACTCCAATTCAAGTGATTCCAAAACCATCTGAAAGCTAAGATACCAGGCTATATTTCTTAAGAAGATATCGACAATCAAATTAGTAGTATTCCTGGTCAAAACAACCAATTACAGAAGCTGATTAGCATGTTCGGATAGAAACAGGGCAGCAGGGGTATTTCGATTTTTTCACAGGCTACGTTGGTTCGATTGAGTTAAAATTTTACAGGATACTATAAAACATCATTCTCTACAACTTTCATGTTTTGTGATAAGGCCAATTCAGTCTCTAACTAGGTGTAACAGTACCGGGCAGAATTGGGGAAAAATGAAACCCTAATCTGGAATTTTCTGTACAAAGTGGAAATTTTCCGCAATTAGCTACAATTTACGCACAATAGCTTTATTCTAAGCTATCCCAAGTCATCATCCATGGCCACACAATATTAAACATATGAAAACAGAAAAATTCAAGAATAAATATAAAAGTCACCAATCTCAACTAAAAGTCGTGAAATCTTTCACCAAATCACATCTTTGACTAACACAAGCTACCAATTTAACATTAGCAAGACCAGAGAATGAACTCCTTAGCTACTCACCTTGCAACTCAAGAGAAGAGCCAACTAAGCACCTTGTTTCTCAAACCACTTCACCAACTACCTCAAGACCACTTAGCAAAGGGATTTTATGGAGTGGTTTGAAGTTTTATCGATTTGATTTGAAGATTGGAGCAAGATTATGAAGTAGGAAGTTGGAGGATTTTTTTTTCTTTTCTTGAGCAAGAGGTTCGGCCAAAGGGGAGCAAAATGTGATGAATTTTTGGTCAAATTTTGATTAAATGGTAAAGTAGGAAAGTTAGTCAAAGTCCAAGAATAAATGGCATGGTGACACTTGTCACCTTTTGGCCCTAAAGCTTATCCTTTTTCCCTCTCACACCAACTCATTTAGTAACCTCTAGTTATCTCTTAACACCTGCTAAAATAAATCCGGTATCCAAAACTTAACCTAACTGGCCGAATTTTTCCAAACTTTCCGTACTAGCGGGTCCCATGTCCAGTATACGCTCTTAATTTCTCAAAAACTAACCGATACTAGAAAAATCATCAAAAAACTATTTTTACTCATACAAATTACCTCGAAAATTTTTCCTAATAAAGAAAATGCAGAATAACATGCAATTAATTAACATAAAACCTAGAAAATAAGAGAATGTACAGGTTCTCACAATTTTAACCCAAGTTAAATGGGTTTCTTGAGTTACAAATCACCCAAAATACAGAAAGGTTATGGAGGATTTTTCTTGAAGACATAATCTATATATTTTGTCTATAAATAAAGGTCTTTCGTCATGGCAAAAGACACATTAAAATCCCTATATTTTGGAAAAAGTTTGTCAAATTCTCAAGAGCTTTATTTTTCAAATTTAAATCCAAATCAAATTAAACAAATCCTCCTGCTATTGTATTGAAAATTTAAAGATTCAAGTATTCAATGCCATCATCAAATTATCTATTTTTTGCACCGAAATTGTAGGAAACACCCTTTTAATCAAAGAATAAGCCTTTTCGATCCTTCGATTGAAGCCATTTGAAGAGAAGAATCAGGAGATTAATTTCTTTACTTTAGTTTAAGAGTATCTAACTGACCATATCATTTTAGGAGTATCATTTCTCAATCAATTGGCTCTTTTCCAAATTATCTATAAAGGGATAATATCCCAACTTTTTAATCCTATACTCTGATAGCCATCACCCCACTTCCCTCTCTGGCTCTGATACTAGACGGGACGAGGGGTTAGCCCCTTAAACCAGAAAAATAAATAAAATAAAGAAAGTAAAAAGCATAAGAATTAGGAAGTGGGTTGCGGTCGAACTGCCACTAGTTAGTATAGGCGGTTGAACCGGCCATATATAAACAGAATGTAAATGAAATGTAAAAACAAGTTAGTATGTTAGCTTAGGTGGTATAACCGGCCATGTATGGTTAGTATAATCAAAATAAATAAAAACAAATAAATGAATATGAATATAGGCGGCTCAAACGACCATTTGATTGAATGAGATAGAATATGAGAATAAGAGGGCTTACAGGATATGAAACTTGCACAAGGTTTGCTTCTTTGTTTGATTCTAAAAACTAAAATATAAAAACTAAGAACTAGTTTCTAGAGAGAATGGAGAGATTTCTTCAAGCTAGAGAGAGTGTTAGACTTGAAGAATTGATGTAAGAATGGTGTGTGGATTGTGTTGGGATTGAGGGGTATTTATAGCAAAATTTTCGTGTTACTATAGTACTCGCTATAGTGTTTGTTACAGTGCGCGCTACAGTACATCGTTTGTCTTTTGTTGTCGTGTTTGCACAGTAACTTGCTGGACTGCTACAGTGTTTCCATGCTACAGTAAAAATGATTTTTCCTGAATTTTGTTTCGATTGAGCCAACTTGAATATCTATTTGTATTTTTAGCAGATTATTGTAGATAGCTCTTGTTTTGTCTCCTGAATCATTCTGTCATATTCAGGTGTTTGCATTCCCCATTCCTTGAGCCAATGTCTATTGAGGATTAATATTTGAATTTTTCTCCGCTTCATGTAGCTTTGATCTTTCAAGTTTCAAACGGTATTATTTGTTGATTTTACAGCAATGTTGTCATGTTCATGTCTGAGATGTGGGGGGATTTGTTGACCAGTCTCTATGTTGTAGAATACAACATCAAAGTATCTAATCTTGTCTTCCCTATACTCCTGTTTATATGAATAATAATCTTTTGAAATATGCAATATTATACTATCAGCAAGCTTGGTTGGCATCCAGTTGCTAATTTTTCTAGATGTTGAGCCCGTCATTTTCCTGTAAAACAGAATTTGTTAGTTTAAATGGTTTAGAGAAGGCTAAGAGGGCATTAGGATCAAGGAGTTGAGGTATTATACCCTCTTCTGTGGTTAGGTAAGGAATTAGTTTTCAAATAAAGGACATTCCTAATATGACATTGTTGGTTAGTTTTTTGGCTAGAAAAAAGGAATTTGGGATTGATACTGAGGAGAAATGGATATGAACATTTGTTAGTTTGAAACTAACTTCAAGTTTAGCTCCATCAACTCCTCTAAGAACTTCTTTGGTTTTTTCAAAGAATTGGGATGGAACAAGATTTTCAAGAATACAGCTTTGGTCTGCTCCAGTGTCAAATAAGGCTTCAGTTTCGATTACGTAATTATTGTTAATTAGTAATCGAACTTGGACCAAGTGATCTTTGTTTTCCTTGGGTTTTTTGGATAATTGGTTTAAGAATTCTGTATCATCCTGAATATTTGAATCAATAGGTTCTCTGATTGGTACTAGGTTTTGAAGAACAAGACTGTCAAGTTCTTGTTTAGCTTTGATTGCCCTAATTTCTTCTTCAAGAAGATCAATTTCTGTTTGGAGATTTTGAAGGGACAAGGGTTTAGTAGGTTTGGAGGGAAACCTATCAAGAATGTCTGTGAGATTATAGGTTTTGAGAAGTCTTGGGTCTTTGGCTAATGGATTCAAAGAGGTTGAGGTTTGGTTCAGGGATTCTTTGAATTTGTTTAGGTAGAGTTGTTTTTTTCTCTTTTTCAGGAATTTCTTCAATAATGTCGAGGAGAAGGTTTTGATCTTTGGTCAATACGTTGATTTTATGACCCTCTTCTTCCTCTTCATTATTAGTAGTTTGGGAGGAGGATGATGTTGAGATGTCATCCTCTAATTGGTTGATATAATCCTCTTCTCGTTCAGAATCATCAGTATCTGATTGAATGAGAAGATTTGATATCTGGGTTTTGATTTGGTCTTCTAAATCTAAGGAATTGATTTTTTGGTTGAGTTTGCAATATCGGGCAATATGTCCGGGTTTGTGGCATTTGTGACAGATAAATTGGTGATGGAGGCCCGATGATTTGAGGTGGTTGTATGGAAGGTATTTGTTTATTGGTTTGGTATCTCCTTTTGTAATAGGAGGGTTTTTCAAGATGTTTTGTAGGTTTGGGTTTTTTATGGGATTTTTTGTAACAATTTGGTAGCCCAAACTGTTCATAGAAGGATCCAAGGTGTTTTCTTTTTTGGGCTCGATCCTTTGCAAGTTGTCTGAGTATCTTGTCTTGTCGGCATACTTTGAGTGCGACTTGCTGGATCTGGCTAGTTAAATGTCCATAGGTTATTGTTTCCCATGGCACCATTTCGTTGTATTGAGTCCTGAGTTCTTCTCAAACTAGATATTGCAATGATTTCGGAAGGCCATCAAGGAATTTTTCTTTCCAATAGGCTTTGTTACCGTCTGACCTTGCATATATTCTGGTTAAGAATGTGTCTTTGTACCATCTGAAGTCAGAGAGGCTTTTGTATTTGAGATTGTTTAGTAACTCCAATGATTTTTTCCTGAATATTCCTGGATCACCGATGAATGTCTTTGTAATAGTGAATATTAATGTTGCCACCACATTTGAGATGATGTCTCCATCCTGAAGAATTGGTTCACCATTAATATCAATTTTGATTGTATTAAGAATGTTGTCTTTGTCTTCTGTGATGAGGTGCTCGTCCCACCAACCTTTAAGTTGCCCAGTAAACCCTGTAATTAGGATATGGGCAACTAATTGGTCAGTGCAGCCATGTGATGTTCGATAGGCTGTAGCTACCATCATCATTTGTTGAAGGATTGTAAAAATATTGTATTCGGAAACTCCATCTATGCTCCATTCATATATATTGTTTGCATTATATGAATTTTGCAAAATGTCGGTTTTTCTTCAAGAAGGATATTTGGATAGGTAGCTCTGGAGTAGTATAATTTTTGAGGATTTTTTCAATTGGTAATTTGGTTTTGTGAAGAAGAGGGTTGTAGTTTGTTTATGGTCAAAGACTCTTGCAATTCTTCTTTGGTTATTGTATAGGTTGATTGGCTAACACTTGTGGATCCTTGGTTGTTTGATCCTTGTTTGGATGTTGGGGTAGAAAAGGATTATTCTATTTTGGCTATTCATTTTTCTAATTGGGTTATTGGTTTGATTCGGAGGTCTTTGTGGAATTTGGTTGGTATTTCATGAGGTTTGAAAAGTGGGTTTGATAAAGAGACATTCATGGAAGGAGTTTTAGGAATAGGCCTGGTTAGGAGATATTCCCCAAGTATCTGCAAGTATTTGTTGGTGTAGTTATTTTGCTCATAGATTCCTTGGATGTCCTTGCCATTGACTGTTCCTTCATCCTGGGTGGATTTGAGCATTGAATGGTTTGGCATTGATCTCGGTTGACTTGTATCAGAACGTGATTGATTTTGGTGGTGGGAGTTCTGCTTGAATTTCTCCTTCCGTTGTTTGCTACATTTTTACCACATTTCTTGTTTGAGAAAAAGGATAATCAATCCCATTTCTTTGTGAATATATTTCAAACCAATCAAAGAACTGAATATGTTGTTTTGTTCTTCTAAGAAATCCATAAAATTCATCTTGTATTTTTTGTCGATGTTGTCCCTTGTATTTATCAAAGAACCAAGTTCTCTTGGCATGATTGTATTCTGCATAAAATTCTATCTTGAGATTTTGTTTGTCAATTTGATATTCCATAATCAGTACCCTCAATTCGTCAAGTTGAGGATGACTGTCTGTTATGGAGGAATATGTAGGAGATCTAGGAAGTCCTTCCTGTTCTGGATCATCAGAGGATCCATCCTGGATCTCTGAAGGAATAGGTCTGTTGGTTGCATACCTTGCTTGTGAAATTTTAGCAGAAAGATCTAAATCTTGGAGTCGGGTTGAGATAGAAGCAGTAAGTGGCCTGTCTGAAACTGATCTTCTTCCTATTGAGTATCTAGGCATATTTATACCAGTTGTTGATGAAGATGATGCCCTGAAACTCATAGATCTGTCAAATTTGATTTGAACAGCTTTAGAAGCAAATTGCTGGATTCTTGAAACCACTGTATTTTGTATTGGGTCTGCTGGAGCTACTTCAGGAAGAATCCAACTTTCCGACAGTGAGATCTGGTTCCAAGTGATAGATCTTGGAACTGTAATCCGAGATCTAGCCAGCTCTGTTTGGAATAGGACTGTCTCTCCCTTTTGTAATATTTTTAGGGTTCCTGTCCTGAATGCTGAATTCATAACTTTGTATTGAATTCTATAAATAATAGCTACAGGAAGAGTTCCAGTTTTGACTCTATAGTTAGTAGTTTATATGTTAATGTTAAAACATCTAGGATGTTTTTGTCTTTTAAAGAGACTGTAAAATTTGGAAAACAATCAAAATATACTGGTCCTCCACAAAGGCTAGTTTCTGCCATTCCTATGAAGGAATCATTGAATTCTAGGAATCTGCTATCTCTAAGACAAAGGAGTAGGGATGTATCTAGTCCTTCTCTTGTCAGAGATTTAGCTGCGATTTGTACTAATCCAAAATGAATATAGTTGTATTTTTCTTTATGTTTTTCTATTGTTCTTTTGGATAATAGTTTGATTTCTTCATGATCGGCATCTAAAGCTATAGTTTGTTCTACTGTTTTAATTGTATAATCCAAAGTAAAAAACATTCACTTTCTTTCTCTTTCGTATATATCAGTTTGAATATATTTAGGAATTTTTCAATTGTCTACGTCTTGATTAATATCTTGTATATTGATTTTTTCTTTTAGTTTGGTGTTTGATAAAGAACTAGAAGAAGTAGAGTTAGTTCTAAAAAAGGAGGCCATGAGTAAAGAAAAGTAAATAAATAAGCTTAAATAAATAAATGAACTTTATATTCCTCTTCCCTTTGACACAGAATCCTTCAGAATCCATGGAGGATAACCATTTTTCTAAACCGATTATAACAGAGATAGTGAGGGAACTACAAGAAAAGATCTAACCTTTTAAGAAAGATTAACTATACATGATGACCATATTTCCATCATAATAAAGATAGTGATGAGACTACAAGATCTAACCTTTTAAGAAAGATTAACTATGAATGGCGACTATATTTCCAAATGAAATCATAATATAGATAGTAAAAATTCATGAAATCAGATCTGATCCTTTAACACTTCACCATCCTGGATCTCGGACCACAGGAACCTTAACATTTCTACAGGACTGCCAAATCTCATGGTTCAACCTGGACAGGAGGTTAGCAATTACAGGCTCCATGTCCCTCGGATAGATCCAAAGTCATCAAATCAATACTATCAATACTATAATAAGTTTGAATACATTAGATAGTAATCATGAAGTTAACTAGTCTCATCAGAGAGATCTAAACTTGTAGATCTGCACTAGCAACATCATAAATAAAGAAAGATGGTAATCACGAAATTAAGCAATCTCATCAGGAAGATATAAACTTATAGATCTACACTAATAATATCATAATAAGTAAAGAAAGATAGCCATCACCCGACTTTCCCCTCTGACTTTGATACCAGACAGGACAAGGGGTTAGCCCTTTAAATTAGGAAAATAAATAAAATAAAGAAAGTAAAAAGCATAAGAGTTAGAAAATGGGTCGCAGTCGGACTACCACTAATTAGTATAGGCGGTTGAACCATCCATGTATAAATAGAATATAAATGAAATGTAAAAACAAGTTAATAAGTTAGATCAGACGGTATAACCGGCCATGTATGATTAATATAATCAAAATAAATAAAACAAGTAAATGAATATGAATATGAGGCTGCTCAACCGACCATTTGATTGAATAAGATTGAGTATGAGAATAAGAAAGAACTTACAGGATATGAATCTTACTCAAGACTTGCTTCCTTGTTTGAATCTATAAACTAAAAACTAAAAACTAAAACTAGTTTGTAGAGAGAAGGGAGAGGTTTCTTCAAGTTAGAGAGAGAAGTAAACTTGAAGAATTGGTGTAAGAATGGTGTGTGGATTGTGTTAGATTTGAGGGGTATTTATAGCAAAATTTTCGTGTTGCTACAGTACCCGTTATAGTGTTTGCTACCATACCGCTATAGTGCGCGCTACAGTACATCGTTTGTCTTTTGTTGCTGTGTTTGCATAGTAACTTGCCGGATTGCTATAGTGCTTCCAGTGCTATAGTAAAATTTTCTTATTTTCTTTTCTTGTTGTTTGGTGTGAGAAAATTTCATAATAATCATCTTCATTTTCTGTGCCTTCATATTCTTCAAGTTTTGTTCCGGAACTGGAGGCCTTCTCTTTGTTTGAAATTTCTTTTGATTGATCCAGTTGTAGAAGTATGTCTTTGAGTTGTTTGATATACTCTTGTTTATCAGTGATTGATGCCAGCTTGGCTGCTGAGATAGACTTCTGCTGTAAAAACTGGCTTGTTTGACTGTCTCTAGATTTTATTGAGCGAGGATTCTTCTGAAATCATGCCTGGATGTTTGCTGGTTGAATGAAATTTTTATTGAATGTTGGCCACCATTTTGAATATCCTTGTTGGACTTATAATGGAGGGAGCTGTGTTTGCTGTATGTATTCGTATTTCCATTGGTAGACCCATGCTACCAAGAATATGGAAAAGAAATGCAGGCTGATTGGTATATAGTTGTTTGGGAGTTCAAATCTTTCTGTGAATAATTTGTAGCTTTGTTGGATATCTGGAGGAAGAATTTTCAGATTAGGTCCAAGTGCTTTCCATCATGCTACAAACCATGCTGAAAAATCATACTTGTTTGTTTTCATAAAATAGAAAAGATAAGAATGTTGGTTTAATTCGTTTTGGAAAGTGAAGGTATAGAACCATGCTGCCTTATAATCCCAACAAGTATAACCTGGGGGATTAAAGGAAGTGGAAAAAGGTTTAGGTTTGCTTAGGTTTGTTTCCCATTCTGAAGGCTAGATAACCTTTAGAATTTGGGCACTAGAATGAGTATTGATGTATTTCCCGGTAGGGTTTCCATTTTTGTCTTTCATTTCGATTTTGTGGGGTTTAAGGATCAGAAACTTTGAATCTTTGAGAATGAGTTTGTAATATTCAAGTGTTTTAGTAAGAGTTTGAGGTATGAAATTGTAGGTGTTTGGAAGAATAGTTCGGGCCAGTATGTTTGGGTCATCATGCCAATAATCAAGATCAGTTTGGACTACAGGAATGTGAGTACTTGATTTGACATATGGGCAGGAAGTTTTGTTTGGTTTTGGTTCAAAGTTAGCCAAGGTCTTAGGTTCTTGGATAACAATAGGTTTGGGCTGTTTGGGCTTGGTGGTTTGGTTTAAAACTGATTTAAAATGGCTTGGTGTATCCCAAATAGGATATCCCAGTGGATCAAGTTGATATCAATGAGATTCAGCCCATTGTTTATGCTTGTTTTTCATCTTCTTCCTCAGTTATGTCTGCCCATGATTTTAGAGAGGCTATGGATATGGGTTGAGGTGAGGAAAGAATTTAGACTCTATTTGAGCATGAGTTTGAAGAGGATGGTTTTTCCTTATGGGATGGACTGGATGAACTTCAAGAGCCTTGTTTGATTGCTTGAGAGGAAGGCTCTGTTTGTTCTGAGGATTTCTCCTGTTGTTTCTTTTTCTTGGGCATCTTATCTTCCATGCAAAAATTCTCTGGTTAGATAATCAGGAATGGAGTTTAAGGACCCTTTAATATACTCAATGTCAAAATCAAAATGTCAAAATCAAAGTTCAATAAAATTGCTTGCCGCCTTGCAAAGATTTGTTTAGAGACAAGGTTTTTGACATTTTTTTGTAAAACATCTTTAGCTGACTTACAATCAACTCGAAGTAAAATCTTCTAGTTTAGTAGTTCAGCTTGAAATTTTGTAATACATAAAACTATTGCTAAGATTTCTTTTTTAATAGTAGAATAGTTTTGTTGAGAATTGTTCCAGTGTTTGGAAGCAAAAGCAATTATTTGTTCTTAATTATTTTTTGTTTGTTTAAAAATACCACCATATCCAAGATCAGAAGAATCCGTTTCCACAACTGTTTGAGCTGTTGGATCTGGAAGGCCAAGACGAGGAATGGCTTTGACTTAGGTTTTGATTTTTCTGACTGTTTCTGTATGAACATCAGTCCACAAGGGTGAAGTAGTTTTTAATCTGTCATATAATGGTTTGGCTAGGTTACTGAGATTTGGTATAAAGTCTGAGACATAGTTTAGACATCCCAAGAATCTCTGGAGTTGTTGTTTGTCAAGAATTTGGTCAGCGAATTTATCAGCAAACTAGATTGATCTATTTATGGGGGTAATGGTTCCTTGGTGGATATGATGTCCAAGAAACCTAATTTTGGTTTGAAAGAGGCTGATTTTCTTTTGAGAGACAACCAGGCCATTTTTCTATGCGACATGCAGGAAAGTATTTAGGTGTTTGAAGTGTTATTCAATATTTTCTGAAAAAATCAGGACATCATCAATATAAATGATGATGAATGAGGAGTAAGGATTGAATATCTCATTCATAATCCTTTAGAATTCTGAAGATGTATTCTTGAGACCAAATGGCATTACGTTCCATTGATAATGTCCAAATGGTACTGTGAATGTTGTCTTGTATCTGTTTGCAACATGAATTTGTATTTGCCAAAATCCAAATTTCATGTTGAATTTTGAAAATAGTTTAGCAGAATAAAGCCTTTGAAGCAAATCCTTCTTGTTTGGTATAGGATATCTGATTCACCGAAAAGCTTTATTCAAGGCTTTGTCATTGATTACGAGCCTTGGAACCCCTCTTTCAAACTCTGATTGTTTGTTGACATAGAATGCTAGACAGCTCCATGGAGATTGGCTTGGACTAATAATGCCTTTGGATAGGAGGTCATTAACCTCCTTTTGGCAGTGTTGGAGTAGTTCTTGATTAATCTATATAGGCCTGGCTTTTGTTGGAATATCCTTTTCTTCAAAGTCAGGTTCATAAGGGAGGTGGACAGTATGCTATTTCCTAGTCCAAAATGCATTTGAAACTTCTGCACAAACCATCCCTTGGATTCTTGTTTGCAGATTCTGGATTTCTGGTTTTTTGAGCTACTCATCTATCCTTTTGTAGGCAAATTCTTCTCTTAAGAAATTGATTTGACTATGTTTGAGTGATAGATAATTTAATATTTTTTGAATTGTTTTTCTAAAGAAGGGTAAGAGAGCATCTTGACCATACATTTGTGGTATGATCCCCTCATCAGTGGTTAAATAAGGGATAAGTTTGGTAACACAAGTTGTTCCAAGAATAACATTGTTGGTAAGGTCTTTTGCCAAGAGGAATGTTTCTTTGATGGATACAGAAGAAAATTGAACTTGAACGTTTGAAAGTTTGAACTGAATGTTTAATTGGGAACCATTGGTTCCTCTAAGGCTTTCTTTTGTTTTTTCAAAAAACCTTGTAGGAATAAGATCTTCTTGAATACAGCTAAGATCTGCTCCTGTATCAGATAAAGCTTCTGTTTCTGCAATATAATTTTTACTAATAACTAGTCTTATAAGAACAAAATATTTTTTGTAAGATATTATGTTTGACTGAGGAGAATTTTCAATGATATCTTCTTCAGTGGTTGATTGGGCTATTTTTTCGATTGTTTTAGCTTCCCTTTTGAGAGAAGCGATTTCTGTTTAAAGATCTTTAACAGCTATAGGTTTGATACTAGGTTGAGTTTTAGATAAGACATTTATTGTGGAATATCCTGTCTTTTCTAATGGTATTATCAGAATTATGACTCAATACTAGAATGTTAGATTCTTGGTTCGGTAAATCTATTGGGTTTGATAGATCTACAGGAGAATCTGGTAGATTTATAATTTGTTTTCCAAAACTTTTTGTGGATTTGATAGGTTTATAGATCCTGGTATGGATTCATAATTTAAAAAAGGTTTTGGGAAATTTGCTGAGTTTATATAAATTGATTCTATTGATTCTGCTGGGAGTTTGTGAGAGGATTCATGGTTTGTTTGAGATAGATCTATGGATAGATCTAAGGGTTCCTGTATAAAAGTTGGAGTTTTTGACATAGAGGGTGCAGGTTCTGAAATATTTTGGAGTTGATTTTCAAATTCTGGAGCGGACACCTTAGATGTTTGATACTCATACCATTCAAAGAAATGAATATGTTGTTTTGTTTTTCTCAAAAAGTCATAAAAGTTTTCTTGTATATTTTTTCGGGTTTCTCCCTGATATTTGTCAAAAAATTATTTTCTTTTAAAATGATTGTGTTTTACAAAGAATTCTGATCTAAGGTATTGTTTGTCAATCTGAAATTCAGAAGGTTTGTTTTCTAGTTTTTCTTGAATAAGAATTGATTGCTCAATTCGAGCAATTCTGGTTTGAAGATCGTCTAATGGTTTGTTGTTTAAAGAAGAAACAGAAGATCTAGAGTTTGTTTTAACAGATGAAGTCATAAGCAAAGACAAGTTAAATAAATAATTAGACAAATAAATGATTTAAACAACTTATAATCCTCTTCTCTTTGGCACAGAATCCTTCGGGATCCATGGAGGATAACCATTTTTTTGAATCGATTATAACAGAGATAGTGAGGGAACTACAAGAAAAGATTTAACCTTTTGAAAAAGATTAACTATACATGACGACCATATTTCCATCATAATAAAGATAGTGATGAGACTACAAGAATAGATCTAACCTTTGAAAAAGATTAACTATGCATGACAACTATATTTTCAAACGAAATCATAATATAGATAGTAAAAATCCATGAAATCAAATCTGATCCTTCGACACTTCACCGTCCTGGATCTCAGACCACAGGAACCTTAACATCCCTACAGGACTGCTAAATCTCATGGCTCAGCTTGGACCGGAGGTTAGCAATTACAGGCTCTATGTCCCTCGGACAGATCCAAAGTCATCAAATCAATACTATCAATACTATAATAAGTTTGAATAAATTAGATAATAATCCCAAAGTTAACCAGTCTCATCAGAGAGATCTAAACTTATAGATCTACACTAGTAATATCATAAATAAAGAAAGATGGTAATCACGAAGTTAAACAATCTTATCAGGAAGAGATAAACTTGTAGATCTACACTAACAATATCATAATAAGTAAAGGAAGATAGCCATCACCCCACTTCCCCCTCTTATTATTTGATTTAATATATTTGATATTTATGCAAGTTTTCTTATCTTTTATTCTAGCTAAGGAAATTTATGCTTAAAAATTTCTGGCATATCTAGTGGGACAATTTCTGTCTCTCATCTCTTTACTTCTAACAATTTACCGGTTTCAAGAATTAATGGAGTCTAAGAAGGTGAGCTTTACTCTTGAAGGTTTAGTTGCTAGCATCTCAACAACTGAGAAAATATAGTACGCTGCACCCATGATAAGGAGCAATGCTAAAAAATTAGCAGAAAGGGCTAAGGCGAATACTGTGCCTAAAGGGAAAAATTTTGAAGTTTTTTCTAATAAGAAGGGACTCTATGATGAATTTGCTGATAGCTCAAATGATTTGGTTACGTCTATGGTAATGTCCGTCATGATGACTAAAACCACAACCGTGAAAAATCAAATTTCAAATCTAGCTAAAATTATCGAAGAACTAGTAGTGTTTGTGCAAAGTTAAGACACTAAGCTAGCCAAACTAATGGTTATGGTGAAAATATGGGTGAAAATAGACTTAACATATCCAAACAAAAATTCAAAGTGCAAGATGAAGGTGACTCATTATCAAGGGAGAAGAAGAAAAAAGATACAAAGTCACAAACAATGAAGGAGTTTTCAATCTCTCTTGATGGCACCATTCATGTTGATAATTTTAAGGAATTTATTGAAGGTACAATCAAGGACAAGATTGGTAGAAGTACCAAATCGTATAGTGGTTATACCAAATCTTACACCGCAAGGTGGAAAGTTTGAAGATGGCCATGGGATTTCTGTGCTAGCCAAACTAATGGTTATGGTGAAAATATGGGTGAAAATAGACTTAACATATCCAAACAAAAATTCAAAGTGCAAGATGAAGGTGACTCATTATCAAGGGAGAAGAAGAAAAAAGATACAAAGTCACAAACAATGAAGGAGTTTTCAATCTCTCTTGATGGCACCATTCATGTTCATAATTTTAAGGAATTTATTGAAGGTACAATCAAGGACAAGATTGGTAGAAGTACCAAATCGTATAGTGGTTATACCAAATCTTACACCGCAAGGTGGAAAGTTTGAAGATGGCCATGGGATTTCTGTGACGACCCCATCGCACCCAAAGGCGTGTAAAAGGGCTTAGCAGACCGTCTGCCTAGCTCGCGTCAAAACTCGAAAACACAAAACACTAAAAGCTATATAAACCAAAAGAGTACTATTCACAATATATACATTGGCAAAAGAGTTCTATTTACACCCTCAAAAGTAGGTATCCAGACCACTACATCACCTTATGATAATAGCCAAAATCAGAAAGTAGACCCGAAGAAGGGTCCTTACATAGATCACTATAACAAGAAAAACCAGCTTAATTGACCGGTTATTATAAACTAAACCTAGCTATACTAGTGACAGTCCAAAGAGTCTCCCGCGTCGGCCCTTGTTAAGGAAAACAAAGGGAAAGGGGTAAGCTATAAGTTTAGTAAGTAAACAGGGGTAAAAGCATAAATTGCACCTCAAGACAAACAATTACGTCACAAAGATGCTAAGTCAAAAGCAAAAGAAATAATAGCACAAGTTAAGGATACAGGTTGGCTCCACAGCCAAGTCATTTGCCAGGTGTGACCTCCTGTCGACACTCCGTCGACCACAAATAAGGGTCCGTAAAACTCCACTTGTACTCCCACCGTACCCCTTATTACCCTCACTGGCCAGTCAACTGCACAAAATGGCTCGAGCAATCAAAACGAAATCGAACTTGGTTCACAAACGTGGTGACCTCAAGACTAGGTTGGACTGACTTTGACCAAGCCCCAGCCGGCTCGAATAGTCCGTCTAGGTCTTAAGATCGGGCCCCAAACTCATCATATTTCACAATTCACAAAAGTCACCCCGAGCGACAAGCTCAAGGGGTTCAGTTCCAAAACAATTCATATACACATGTCATGTACAAATACAGGTGCAAATTAGTGTTTAGGTCGAGTGTGATAAAGTACACTCTCGCCTACGTACCCTTTCATCCACATCAAAGCACATAAGCGATTTATACATAGAAATGGCCCGAATACTTACGTAAAGAACAAGTATAGCAAAAGTGCGAAAATCACGTCGCGTGCGACAGCTAGTAGGTCCCATTGGCTCCGCCTAGCCTGCTACCGTCTGTAAAAGAAGGTTGTACCACATTATTCCACAAACGGCTACTAAAATATATAAATCAAGCAAAATGGCAAAATGGACACGCGCGCGCGCGGAAACGGCGAACGGAAACGGAAACGGCTGTCGAAAATGGAAACAGCGGATTTGCCAGCCCAAACTGTTTTGACCATAAGTTAGGCTATGAATGTCGGATTAAGGTGTATGAGACACTGTTTCGAAGCTAAGAGAACAAGTCACAACTTTCATGAAGATAGAAACAATAGCCAACAGAAACTGTCTTAGGCAATTCAGACAGTTTAGAGTATTTGGATCATTTTGCCTATTACCAAGGTCAAAACACTCTGAAATTTAGCAGTTAGACAGATCACTCAAAGCTCTACAACGTTCATGAAGGCCCTGCAACCCAGATCACAACGGAACTAGGGCAAAAATGCACGAAACAGTCCCAGCAGTTTATGTTCAAGTTGTCGGACAAGCCCTACTTGAACAACCATAACTCAGGACTCGTAGGTCCGAATGAAGAAATTACAAAGGCGTTGGAAAGCTTAGTTATAAGGCTATAACTTTTGTGTTTTGGCCAAAAGCTGAATCAGCACGGATCCCAATGAAAAATGGAACCAAAGCTGCAGGATCGCACTATCCTGTTTTTCTGGTTTAGTCTATTTCCACGGCGCAAACGCATGGTCCAAAAGCAAGCATCGCATGCAAGTTTTCTAACCATTCCCACACCAATACAACACACATAAACCATCTCCTAATTATTCTACAAGAAACCCGAAAGTCCTTTCCCAACTTAACCTCAAAACCTAGCAAACACTAACCATATTCTATACTCTAATCTTACAAGCCCTAACTAACTTTGTCTAACCATATACCCATCAAACCCTAACCATCTATGCCCTAACTAAGCCAAACTAACTTCCCTTAAACTAGGGTTTCATGACCAAATTGGGCTTTGCCAAGGACCAACCATACAAGTGAAATTAACACACCAAAGTTTCCATTGGCACCAAGTAACCAACCAAACCACTAAGGAATCATGAAGCAAGAAACCCTAATTCCTCCTAGCTTTGGCCGAAATTCATGCAACAAAATACCACCAAAATAAACCATTAAATTATTCTACAATCACCATGTATACCATAAGAGTTCACAACCACAACAAGAACATTACTTTCATGGCTTCAAGACTCAATCACCAAAATTTAACTTTCAAGTGAGATGTTTTACCTCCAACCAAGCTTTGCAAGTGATGGAATCACAACAATCAAGTGCCAATGCTATTTCCCTAAGCTCCAAGATCAAGATGAATGGATAGAAGTAGATGAACTTGGAAGAAATCTCTCTCCTTTCTTGCTCAAGGCTCTCGGCCCTCTCTCTCTCTCTCTCTCTCTCCCTTTGATGTTTGTTTGCTTAATGACTTATGTTTATCTTGTATTTCCTATGATACAATATAAGTCAAAGCCCATAGAAGATATTTTCACCTCAACCAATCACACAAAAGCTTGCATTTTGCTTCCTAGCCCTTACAACTTCACTTTATCTTTCTTACTCTTTTGCCCACAAACATATGGAAGTCTTTCAATTAACTTCGTAGGATACATACTTAATCTAGTCTAAAACGCTTAATCCCACTTAATCGCTTCACTAATCACCCTCCTATCTTAACCACCACTTTTTAATCATACCTTATCCTACATATAAGCAACTAAACAACAACCTTTTTGACATTGGCAAAATTAGGGGTTCTAAACCCAACTTAGGGTTTCTAATCTATTAGAACACTAGAGGTTTTACTAGTTTAAGGTTTTCTAACTTTTTAAACCTACTTAACCTTTGTAAAATAAATCGAATCCTATACTTACCTATACGAAAACATACCTTAATATGCCTAATATTAACTCCAACATGAACTTGTGATTAATACGAAAACTAGGGTTTTAGTAATAACCCAAATTAAGATTTTCTAAATATTTAGAACAAAATAACAGTTAAAGGATTACCACCAGCCCTAAAACCAAATTTTGCAGCAAAAATGACGCTAATGCTCTTTTTTCACATAATATCAAAATTAAGGACTAACTGGGGTCTCACAATTTCAACCTCCAAAATTTCAACAATTTGATGGCAACAGAAACCCTAAACAACATATCTCACACTTTGTAAAAACCTGTAACAATGCTGGTACTGATAATGACTTGCTTGTTAAGCAATTTATTCGCTCATTGAAGAGTAATGCCTTTGATTGGTACACAAATCTAAAACTTTGCACCATTGATAGTTGGGAGTAGTTAGAGTAGAAATTCTTAACTGCTTATATAGCACAAAGAGGACTGTCAGCATGACTGAATTCTTAAATACATGCCAGTAAACGAATAAACCTGTCATCGACTTCATCGATTGCTAGAGAAATCTGAGCCTAAACTGCAAGGATTGAATTTCTGAAATTTTCACCATCGAGATGTGTATTCAAGGCATGCATTGGGGAGTCAGATACATCTTGTACGGTGTACAACTAGGAATGTTTGATGAATTATCCACAAAAATCCACAAGGTAGAGATCAATCTTGATAGACAAGCTGCCAATTCCTGATGCTCGCAAGACTAAAGAGAGACAAGAAATGAGGAAATAGGGCAAGCCTCCAGTCAAAAGTGAAAAGAATGAGGCTATGGATCCAAGTGTAACACCTTTCAAGATTGTCCCCAGAGTTGCTAAGAGAGAAGACAAGAAGACCACTACGTGTCAAGAGCAAGCAAAGAGAAAATCAACTCTCAAGGAGATGTAAGACAAGGAGTACCTTTTCCTTAATTTTGATGTTCTTGGTATGTTTGATGATCTATTAAGCATGAATTTGATCACACTTTCCGAGATGAAACGACCTGACGAGACTAGAAATACAGAGATCCAAATTATTACAAATATCACTGCTTGGTTGGGCATCCCATTCAAATATGCTTTGTTTTTAAAGACAAAGTGATAGAGTTGGCAAGACAAGAAAAAGTTCTTCTTGAAGAAGATAAGGCAAGTGTGAACCGAACATCCATTGATTCACTATAGTCCATGAAAGTTGAAAAGCTTGCCATGAAAGTTGAAAAAGGTCATGATATCTGTATTGCCAACTATTCAATTTGGATCATTTGATCCTATAGAAGTTGAACAAAAAAATCACCCATTCAACTCTTCAAGAACATATATATGAAGATGAGAAGTTATTACAACCAGATGTGGATGATGAAGGATGGACTTTAGTCACGCGAAGAAGGAGACAAAACTCTCATCCATCTAATAAGGCGAATATGGCCTTAATAATAAGTAGGATGGTCTAGAAGAGAAAAGAGAAGAATATGGAGAAAAGCAATAATAATCATAATCTTCAAGTCCAAGAAAATTCGTTTTACAAGTCTTCACATTCCAATGATGGTTGATGGTGCAATCGGGTTCAAGAATCATTAAAGATCTGAAAGTCACGATTATTGCTCGTTATTATTTATTTAATTAAGTTTTCAGTAATAATTGTTAGTTAATTAGAATTAAGTCTTGAGTTATTTTTGAGTCATTAATAAGGGGAATAAAGGCTAAGGTCATGTTGACCATAGTTAAGCCAATTTGAGTTAGTTAGTTTCATATTCTAGTCTAATTAGAGTTTTAAAAAAGTAGTTAATTGCTTCCAAATTTGTTTAGGAAGTTGTGTCAAATTTTGAAGGCAAATCAAATAAGAAAACTTGTATTGATTCCAACTTATATTAGGTTTTTGAATCTTGTAAGGCTATAAATGGGCAAACTTATGATATTTCAGTAGTTAGACAATTATAAGATGAATGATGAATTAACATTTCAGAAAACACTTCGTGTTTTTTGTCGCGAGTCTCTTGTCCAAGAGCTCCAACTTGAATACTTGAGAGGATTCTCAAGTTTTCAATCAACTTATCAATTCAAGATCACATTGAATTGTGGCATCATTCTACCCTTCCATTCAATCTCGAGTGGTCTTTGATTGTCTAAAATTTATCCAATTTATCCATAACCCCATCAAGATAGATCCTTCCGCTGCCTGATCGATTCGGTTCTTCAAGACAAGTTCTTGTTGGGTGGAGTTCACATCATCTGGTATCAGAATTTCAGCTCTTGATCCAGGTTAATATATTTTTCTTTTCTTATTTTCCTCTTTGTTTTGCTACCAAACCCTAATCGTTCTCATTAAAAAAAAACTGTTCATCGTTCTAGGGTTTGAATATCTTGTGTCGCTTGTTTGGTTCTTATTTTTTTTCTTGTGGTGTTTGTCTCCCTTGATTAGGTTCATTGTTTGAGTTAAAAAAAGTAATTACTATAGCATAGTATTGTTCATCGCTACTGTAGCAAAACTGTTCACCTCTTTGTACTGTTCATCCGAAGTACTGTAGCGATACTGTTCATCCGAAAAAATATTGCATACCTTGTGTCTGTTTCTTGTTGTTCTTGAATCTTGTAGTTGGTTTGGTAATTTCTTGAAGTTCTTGGGTTCTTGAAAATCTTGAAACCAACCTTGCAAATCTTGAACCTTAGTTTTATCTTTTCGGGAAATCAACTTGCGGTTGTTGTGTTTGATTGAGCAAGCTTTAACAAAACAAAAACAAAGGGAATCTGATCCATGAAGAAGGAAGAAATTGATTTTTTTTGGAGAGTTTTCTCTTGGCTTGTCGCCGACCCTTTGAATACTTTAAATGGATTCATGAGTGTTCATCTATGGCTTATCAATCAAAGAACACGTTTGATTGTGGTGCCTCACTATCAACCTTAATTTGTCTTCAGCAGTCCCTAATCGAATTAGGTTCCATCCCTTATACCAAGGTTCATTGTCCACGTGAACAATGGGTTGAGGTTCTTTGCGTCCATAACCTGATCAAGATAGATCCTTCCGCTGCCTTGATCAATTCGATTTCTTCTTGAGCGGTCCTTGAAGAATCGAGTTCGTATCAGGGTCAACACCACATGATATCCTTTATTTGTAACTTGTCATGCAAAAGAGCAAAAGGTGCAGAGAATTTTGATAGACAGAGGTTCTGCTATCAATACTCTTCCTTTAAAAATTCTGAAGGAACTTGACATCCCCATCGATTAACTATCCAATAGCCGACTAGTGATTCAAGGTTTCAACCAAGAGGGGCAAAGAGTTATTGGATCATTAAATTTGGAGATAGTTATCGATGATATGTCATCCAGAACCCTATTGTATGTAATAGATGCTAAAAAGACATATAATATGCTACTGGGAAATCCATGGATTCATAAAAATGGGGTTGTACCTTTAACTCTTTACTAGTGCTTCAAGTATTGTCGAAATGGAGTGGTAAGAAGTGAAAATAATTGATGATAATCCTTTCACTGAAGCGGAAGCGCGTATCGCTGATGCTAAATTTTACATTCTAAAACATAACGTAAAGAATGAGCCTAAGCAACCTCTATCTGTGGTTAAAACCCAAGATCCCAAATCATCAAGTGAAAAAGGGAAGAAAGTGGTGATTCCAAAATCAAAAGAGGTAGTTCACAAAGAAACTGATGTCTCATTGTCAAAAAATGAATCAGTTGTCTTTCGTTACCCTCCCAAATCAGGATTGGAGCAAGGAGAACCATCTTCAATTCAACACGAAATTCTAAAAGGATTAACTCTTCAGATGGCTAAACTAGATGCTATGAAGATGCCATCACCTTTACTTAAAGAGTCTGGCCATCCTAATAAGGAGTTTGAAATCAAACAAGAAGCATTACTGATGTTAAGAACCAAAGAAAGTTTTGATCCTATTGCTTATAAGTTTTTTGCCAAGGTTGGGTATGACTTCAAAGAATCTGTGGTATTGAATACTGTACCTTTTCAAGTCACTAATGACGTGACTCATGGGTTAAATCCTACCCAAAAGATGTTGAAGGAAAAAGAATATACTATTAAGAATTCCATATCCAGTCTTGGTCATTTCTCTCCTACACCAATTGGCATCAAGATCAACAGAGTTGGCATCAAATATATTACTATAAGGGACGAGTCTTCTGAAATAATTAGTAAGTCATAGGCTTTTACTCTACGAGTATCTGTCTTTAAGAGGTTAGAACCACAAAAGAGCCAAAAGCCTCAAAATTTTCATAGGCGCAAGTGGAAGGCGGCAAAATTGTTGTAGACATCAAATTTTTATCAATTTTTAATATTTTCTTGAATTTTATCTATTTAATGGGTCATTTATTTTCATGCATTATAATGTGTATTTTTCTTATTTTTGTAGGTTTATCTTTAGAAAAGAAAAAAAGAAAAAAATATTCTCTAATTATTTTCCTAACTAATACACTGTTCACCCCGCTACTACACTTAACCTCCCCAATTTTTTCTCTTTCTCAACCAAGTGCAAATCTCTCTCTCACTCTCCGTCTCTCTTTCCCTCAATCTTACACTTATACACAATCCCCTCTCTATTTCTTAAACATACTAACTCCCTCCAACACACAAAAAATAACTCTCTCTTGGCTCTTCTTTCTCTCTCCCCTTCTCAATTTCATAACTACTACACACACACACTTAACTCTTAGCCATCTCTCTCACTAATTTTCTTTCTTTTCTCCACACACAAGCCACACACTAAAATCTTTCTTTCTCTCTCTCTCTCTCTCCTTCTCTCGGCTCTCTCACTCCCTCTCTTTACACATTTTTTTTCCACAAATCAAACACAAAAAAAGGAGCAAGCGGTTAGATGATTGAAGCTTGGAATTTCATAAAAAATTTTAGCCAATGGACTACCACTTTCGTTGAGGTATTTTTCAGCTTTTTAATCATATTAAATGCATGTTTTGTTGCTTAAATTTCTCTTGCTTTTGCCAGTCTTTTTGTTGTTGTTGTTGCGCTATTGGGATATTGGGCAAATCATAGAACAAGATTAAGGAAAGGAAGATGGTTTTTGTATATGCACGTTAAGTGTTTAAAAAAATGCCAAAATAAAAAACTGAATTAAATTGGTGAATTTTGTGTATATACTTTGTTAAAATAGATGATTATAACTAATTCATGGCCTGGAAATTTGGATCATTAATTTTTTAAAAATTTTTTCTTAGTCTAAAAGGCAATGAAGTGGATTTTTTATTTGGGACTGTTTAGCTTACAATGTGTCATATTGTTACCTTTTTTGTTCATTTAAGGTCATTGTTGTATTGTAGAAATCATAAGGAATGTTTTGGTATAAATTTATGAATTTTGGTGAAGATTTGAGTGGTTTTTAAAAAAATAATACCTGATTGTGTTTTGCCATTTTTGGCCACTTGTGGGTTCATTTTTTGCAAAATATTATGTTGAAAATGGATTCTATGCGAAAAATTGAGTAAAGAGATGTATTTTGGTGAATTTTTGCGACCGGCGATGACACCGCTGTCGGCATCTACCGTGGTCGCCGGTGATGAGTTTAGTCTTGCCAGAGGTGAAGAAGAAGAAGCAGAAAGAAGAAGAAGAAGAAGAAAGAAATAAGGAAAAAGAAAAGAAAGAAAAAGAAGAAAATGAAAAGAGAATGGGCCTTTTTTTATTTCGTTTCAGTTTTATCAAACCCATAAAAAGGCCCATTATAACTTATATTATCCCTTTATCCTTATATGCATGAGCCATATTATTTAGACTCTGATACTCCAATTCAATAATCAAATTTAATGGAATCAGATCTTAACATATTCAAATCATTTGATAATCAAAACTTGATTTGAATTAATTAAGTGGTACTAAATTTTCTAGACAAAATTTGTTCCCAAAATTAAGTGATAAGTAATTCATTTATCACTGAATGTGATATACACTCAAATGTATTAGATTTAATATTTAACAATTCAATTACTTAATGGATTTAGATTTCCTATTTCGGTTCTCAGATTTTAGTTTTATCAAACGCACCCTTCGATTTGTATTTCATTTAGAAAATTAGAAAAATAAGTTAGTCCATTTGCTTGCTTATATTAGAAGAGTCACTTTTCGAATATAAAAAATGAGCGATTATAACTTTTTATCTTAAATACTCCATTAATCCGTCTATAAGAAAGAAAATTGTATTATGAATTTTTGAATCCCCTACCCATTATATTATATTGCCTTTTCTTTGGTCACTTATACCCATATATAAAGTTTAATTTTCTTCTCTTTTAATCTCATTTTTACATACTCGTAACCTCTTTCAAGCAATTATTTTGGATTTCATAATTAATGCGATTGGTACCTCTTAGATTTTGAATAGACATTTTATCTCTATTTTATATTTTCTTTAAGTTTAGTTTTGCATCCATTTAGGAAATATCCAAATGTGATAAGTTTAAGAGTTAGATTAGTAAAAATTTTTACTAAACCTCGTAATTAGATTAGACTAGGTTGAAATGGTATTTTAGATTTGAGTTGATCGAACTTTTGCCTTCTCTCTTTTAAACAGTGACTCCCAAACTCATCTTCTCATGTTTTCTAAAACCTGAAGTTGTCAAAAAAGATTTTATTTTTTTTATTTTTGGTCAAAAATATTTTTAGATGATTTAGTACACTTAAATTCAATATCAAATGACGATTCCTATTTTCTTAACATCTCTTTTTAGACTAAATTTTGAACCTAAACTATCACATTTTTAAAGTTCCATTTTCGCCATTTTTTTAATTATTTTTTAAATGAAAAACATATTTTTTGCAAAAACTTTTTTGTTGTGAAAAATGGGGCACGACAGTTTGGCGACTCCACTTGAGAATTACTAGTGTGTCCGAACACTTGGTTTAGTTGTCCTTCTCCCTTTCTAACCGTTTCGCTTATCATATGCAAATGTCTTAGGTTGCATTTTCCTGTTTAGAATCTTTTGCATTTTACACTCATGTTCGTTTCTCGTTCTTCATGTATGTGATGAATGGTTTGTTTATTTTCATTTATTTACTTGTATTTTACTTACTCGTATCGCGCTTTGCATTTGAGAGTGGGGAGTGATGTTACCCTAAAACTTTCATACATGTTTAATGGTACTTAATCTCTCCCCTTAAAGGAGCATTTGATACGTGTATACGCTATTTCTTTTAACTCTTTCTTTTTTCTTTTAGTGATTGTCATATCACTCCTCCCTATTAGAATTAGAATTGATTCATTTGGACACATAGTTGTGGCACGGCGTACACATAACAGTGTTCGGGGGATCATTCAAGCCACTAGCTAGAGGTTTTGGGATTGATGACCCTTTACCTTTTGGTTTGAAGGTTTGGGGACCTAAAACCTTATCAAATTTAGATGCATTAGTGAATCTCAACATCACGCATCCATTTAGAATTACCTAGGAAAGTGTCTACCTTACCCTATTAGCGACACTAGACATGAGGGAAGGGATCATGTGACGGCCCCACCTCCCCCTAGGACGAACCAAAGGGTTCGGCGAACCGCCTGCCGAACTCTCGTCAGGACTCACTCACTCGTACCTCGAGAAATTAACTGGCATCCATAGACAAGCAAATAACACGGCAATTCAAGCTTATAATATACATTGATGCACAAACCAAGATACAATGTTTCTATACACCAAAATACTTCATAGCGATTACACTTCAAGTACAAATCACCCTAGTCGAGATATAGCGCGAGTACAATTCAAAATCAAAGCATCTAGACTATGCTAGTTTGTACACGTCTCACGCCTCGCTCTAACCCCTGTAAGGAAAACAAATGGCGTGGAATGAGCAAAAAACCCAGTGAGGTTCCAAATAGCAAGTTAACCATTATTTAAAAGTACAAGTATCAATGTAGCAAAAGAGCAAGCATAACAAGTTCATAAAAGTGAACAATACACTTCAAGTAGCAAATTTCAAAATGAACGAGTGTAAAATTCTTTTCTAAAAGAAACAATAACACTACTAATAACAATCCAGGTGTGTGACAGCCCCACCTCCCCCTAAGGCGAACCAGAGGGTTCGGCGGGCCGCCTGCCCAGCTCTCGCCGGGACTCAGCCGTTCACTACAATCCTCAAACAGATTACAAGATAAAACTCAAATATTACATCAAATTCTCCAATAATTACATGTCAAAAGCGAAGCGGAAATAATTCCCAACTATCCAAAAAATGATTCCAAATCCAAACTGTACAAGATATATGCCATCCAATCACGTGAATAAGTACTACAAGTCCTTCCTTCGCCACGAGCCTTGGGGAGGGGAATAAAAATAGTTTTGGGGTGAGCTAGAAGCTCAGCGAGTAACCAGTAAAATTAGTAATCAAATCGGTTTCACAATAGTTCATTTCAATGATGTCATAAATCAATGATGGAGTATCAATAATTCAAAAAATATTTACAATGGAAAGCGATAGTAACATTCATTAAAAGGATACGGGCCCACATGCAGCTATTTGTTGGTTCGTTCGATCCCCTAACATTTCCCCTTATTCCTCCAATCATTAAAAAAAAATATTTTTGTAAGTAGAATCCCTCGTTCACCCTTTTGTTCGTTTATCCTTTTTCCGGACGTTGGCCGGACTCCACCCATCCGGACGTTGGCCGGACCCCACCCATCCGAACGTGGCCGGACTACAAGGTAATACTCGAGTATACCAAATTCACCCAGGGTCACCATATCGCCCGACCGAGTCCGCTTCTGGCTCGAGTCGATCGGTAACGAAGGGCAGGACCCAATTCAGTCAAACGGCTTACATTCATGCGCAACTAGCATTTAATCATTCATCATTGAAACTTTCATATTTATTTAGGTCGAGTGCGATAAATTACACACTCGCCTAGAAAACTCGTTTTAACAAACATTGAATGCACTTAACACATTATCAATCAATCATAACAAGCCAATAAGTCAAGCAATATAGCAAACAAGGAACACTCACATGCAAGCACGCATGATATGCAAGAAAACAGTTCAAAAGTAAATAATGCAAGAAAACAGTTCAAAAGTAACTTTGGAAACAGTTCAAAAGTAAATAATGCAGGAAACGGTTCATAAATAACTTTAGAAATAGTTTGAGGTCACTCACCTCCATGGCTCAGAAACCATCCATCAAATATCATTGCCTTACTCACATCCAAGCCTTAGATCACAAACTCAATGCAAACAAGTCCTTTCAAAGTTCGGACAGCACTTTCCCTTGTCTTTCTTTACTTTTCCAGCCATCAAGGCTTCATTATTTTTCTCATTCAAACCCAAAGGTACACACACAACAACAAGTTCATTCAATAGCCATTCAGCAAGCTCCCAGTAGTACAAGTACAAGTCAAGCTAGGGAAAAGTCCGGAAATGAAAGTTAAGCTCAAAACCAGAAAAATAGTTTTGACGTCATTTTACGGTAATGGCACCAAAGGTACTACGATGGTCGGATGAAGGTGAAAGATACACCGTTTCGAAGCTAAGAGATAGGGCTAAAATATTTCAGAAGGTCACTCAACCCAGTTTCGAGTGTAACCAGGTCAAAAATGCAAGATACTATACCAGAATCACAAAAACAGATTCACAGAACGCATTCTAGCGGAAACATCATAAAGCAGGCTATCCAAGTCCAAATCCATAAATTCAAAAACCACCTGAAAGCTAAGAAATAGGGCTACATTTCATCAGAAGACCTCAACAACCAATTCAGAAGCAATTCTAGCCAAAACAACCAATTACAGGCGCAATTCTTACATTCGGGTAAAACCAGAACAGCAATAGTAATTTTGACTTTTCTCATTCTACACTACTCAAATTGACCTGAAATTTTGTAGGAACCTCTAAAATGTCATTCCCTACAACTTTCATGTTTTAAGCCAAGGCCAATTCGTCCTCTAACTAGGAGCTAAAAATTCGGGCAGAATGCTCCCACAAGAACCCTAATTTTCTGAAATTTTTTCCAAAACAGAAATTGATTGCAATTGACCAATTTTTCCACCTCATAGAGTCCTTAAACATCATTTCCAATCATCATATATAACCACACAACCATGTTCATATGAAAACAGAAAAATCCCCAATAATTATAAAACTTCACCAATTCAACCAAAATCAAGATATAATCCATAAAAGTGCATCTTATACCACCACCAATCATGAATTGAACATCATTAGAGGAAGGAAAGTGGTTCTTCACAACTCACCTTAGCAATACAAGAGATAGAGCAATTAGTCACCTTAGCTTTCCAAACAACTTCACAACCAAGCTCAACTCCACCAAACTAAGAGGTTTTATGGAGTAAATTCAAGTTTAATCGGTTGGAATTGAAGATTGAGTGAGATGAGAAGCTAGAAAGTTGAGAGATTTTTCTTCTTTTCCTTTGAGAGAGAGCCGGCCATGAAGCATAGAAAGAGGATGATTTTTGGGTCAAAATTGAGTATTAGTAAAGGTAACAAATAATGGTCAAAGTCCAAGATTAAATCACAAGGTGACACTTGTCACCTTTTTGGTTTAAAACTTATCTTTTTGTCTCTCCAATACAAATATCTTAACACTTCGTAAAATAATATCACTTAATACAAAATTCCAACAAGTTGTCAAAAATATAATGCATTTACCGCACTAGCGGGTCCCACGTCCAAAATACGCTCTTAATTTCTCAAAAACTAACCGATACTAGAAAAATCATTTTAAAACTATCTTTGCTCAAACTTTATCTGGGGAATTTTTCTAATAAAGAAAATGTAGAAAAGGCGGTCGATTAAATAAAATAAACCCTAGAAATTTAGAAGATTTCCGGGTTCTCACACTCATTCTTTTCGGGGCGTCACAAACTCCCCTCCTTAAAAGAATGTCGTCCTCGACATTCCCTCTTGCACCAAATCAAGTCGAGACATCCCTCAAGAATCTCTCAAGCATTCCAAGCAGACACTAAGAGTCAAATCAAACCCACAGTCCGGCATCCTAAACTTCAAGCCTAGGATACACTACAGAGATCTAAAGCCTAAGCTCTGATACCAAATGTGACAGCCCCACCTCCCCCTAAGGCGAACCAGAGGGTTCGGCGGGTCGCCTGCCCAGCTCTCGCCGGGACTCAGTCGTTCACTACAATCCTCAAACAGATTACAAGATAAAACTCAAATATTACATCAAATTCTCCAATAATTACATGTCAAAAGCGAAGCGGAAATAATTCCCAAGTATCCATAAAATGATTCCAAATCCAAACTGTACAAGATATATGCCATCCAGTCACGTGAATAAGTACTACAAGTCCTTTCTTCGCCACGAGCCCTGGGGATGGGAATAAAAATAGTTTTGGGGTGAGCTAGAAACTCAGCGAGTAACCAGTAAAATCAGTAATCAAATCGGTTTCACAATAGTTCATTTCAATGATGTCATAAATCAATGATGGAGTATCAATAATTCAAAAAACATTTACAATGGAAAGCGATAGCAACATTCATTAAAAGGATACGGGCCCACATGGAGCTATTTGTTGGTTCGTTCGATCCCCTAACATTTCCCCTTATTCCTCCAATCATTAAAAAAAAATATTTTTGTAAGTAGAATCCCTCGTTCATCCTTTTGTTCGTTCATCCTTTTTCCGGACGTTGGCCGGACTCCACCCATCCGGACGTGGCCGGACTACAAGGTAATACTCGAGTATACGAAATTCACCCAGGGTCACCATATCGCCCGACCGAATCCGCTTCTGGCTCGAGTCGATCGGTGACGAAGGGCAGGACCCAATTCAGCCAAACGGCTTACATTCATGCGCAACTAGCATTTAATCATTCATCATTGAAACTTTCACATTTATTTAGGTCGAGTGCGATAAAGTACACACTCGCCTAGAAAACTCGTTTTAACAATCATTGAATGCACTTAACACATTATCAATCAATCATAACAAGCCAATAAGTCAAGGGATATAGCAAACAAGGAACACTCACATGCAAGCACGCATGATATGCAAAAAAACAGTTCAAAAGTAAATAATGCAAGAAAACAGTTCAAAAGTAACTTTGGAAACAGTTCAAAAGTAAATAATGCAGGAAACGGTTCATAAATAACTTTAGAAATAGTTTGAGGTCACTCACCTCCATGGCTCAGAAACCATCCATCAAATATCATTGCCTTACTCACATCCAAGCCTTAGATCACAAACTCAATGCAAACAAGTCCTTTCAAAGTTCGGACAGCACTTTCCCTTGTCTTTCTTTACTTTTCCAGCCATCAAGGCTTCATTATTTTTCTCATTCAAACCCAAAGGTACACACACAACAACAAGTTCATTCAATAGCCATTCAGAAAGCTCCCAGTAGTACAAGTACAAGTCAAGCTAGGGAAAAGTCCGGAAATGAAAGTTAAGCTCAATACCAGAAAAACAGTTTTGACGTCATTTTCCGGTAATGGCACCAAAGGTACTACGATGGTCGGATGAAGGTGAAAGATACACCGTTTCGAATCTAAGAGATAGGGCTACAATATTACAGAAGGTCACTCAACCCAGTTTCGAGTGTAACCAGGTCAAAAATGCAAGATACTATACCAGAATCACAAAAACAGATTCACAGAACGCATTCTAGCGGAAACATCATAAAGCAGGTTATCCAAGTCCAAATCCATAAATTCCAAAACCAGATGAAAGCTAAGAAACAGGGATACATTTCATCAGAAGACCTCAACAACCAATTCGGAAGCAATTCCAGCCAAAACAACCAATTACAGGCGCAATTCTTGCATTCGGGTAAAACCAGAACAGCAAGAGTAATTTCGACTTTTCTCATTCTACACTACTCCGATTGACCTGAAATTTTGTAGGAACCTCTAAAATGTCATTCCCTACAACTTTCATGTTTTAAGCCAAGGCCAATTCATCCTCTAACTAGGAGCTAAAAATTCGGGCAGAATGCTCCCACAAGAACCCTAATTTTCTGAAATTTCTTCCAAAACAGAAATTGATTGCAATTGACCACTTTTTCCACCTCATAGAGTCGTTACACATCATTTTCAATCATCATATATAACCACACAACCATGTTCATATGAAAACAGAAAAATCCCCAATAATTATAAAACTTCACCAATTCAACCAAAATCAAGATATAATCAATAAAAGTGCATCTTATACCACCACCAATCATGAATTGAACATCATTAGAGGAAGGAAAGTGGTTCTTCACAACTCACCTTAGCAATACAAGAGATAGAGCAATTAGTCACCTTAGCTTTCCAAACAACTTCACAACCAAGCTCAACTCCACCAAACTAAGAGGTTTTATGGAGTAAATTCAAGTTTAATCGGTTGGAATTGAAGATTGAGTGAGATGAGAAGCTAGAAAGTTGAGAGATTTTTCTTCTTTTCCTTTGAGAGAGAGCCGGCCATGAAGCATAGAAATAGGATGATTTTTGGGTCAAAATTGAGTATTAGTAAAGGTAAGAAATAATAGTCAAAGTCCAAGATTAAATCACAAGGTGACACTTGTCACCTTTTTGGTTTAAAACTTATCTTTTTGTCTCTCCAATACAAATATCTTAACACTTTGTAAAATAATATCACTTAATACAAAATTCCAACAAGTTGTCAAAAATATAATGCATTTACCGCACTAGCGGGTCCCACGTCCAAAATACGCTCTTAATTTCTCAAAAACTAACCGATACTAGAAAAATCATTTTAAAACTATCTTTGCTCATAAACTTTATCTGGGGAATTTTTCTAATAAAGAAAATGTAGAAAAGGCGGCCGATTAAATAAAATAAACCCTAGAAAATTAGAAAATTTCCGGGTTCTCACACTCATTCTTTTCGGGGCGTCACAAACTCCCCTCCTTAAAAGAATGTCGTCCTCGACATTCCCTCTTGCACCAAATCAAGTCGAGACATCCCTCAAGAATCTCTCAAGCATTCCAAGCAGACACTAAGAGTCAAATCAAACCCACAGTCCGGCATCCTAAACTTCAAGCCTAGGATACACTACAGAGATCTAAAGCCTAAGCTCTGATACCAAATGTGACAGCCCCACCTCCCCCTAAGGCGAACCAGAGGGTTCGGCGGGCCGCCTGCCCAGCTCTCGCCGGGACTCAGTCGTTCACTACAATCCTCAAACAGATTACAAGATAAAACTCAAATATTACATCAAATTCTCCAATAATTACATGTCAAAAGCGAAGCGGAAATAATTCCCAACTATCCATAAAATGATTCCAAATCCAAACTGTACAAGATATATGCCATCCAGTCACGTGAATAAGTACTACAAGTCCTTCCTTCGCCACGAGCCCTGGGGAGGGGAATAAAAATAGTTTTGGGGTGAGCTAGAAGCTCAGCGAGTAACCAGTAAAATCAGTAATCAAATCGGTTTCACAATAGTTCATTTCAATGATGTCATAAATCAATGATGGAGTATCAATAATTCAAAAAACATTTACAATGGAAAGCGATAGCAACATTCATTAAAAGGATACGGGCCCACATGGAGCTATTTGTTGGTTCGTTCGATCCCCTAACATTTCCCCTTATTCCTCCAATCATTAAAAAAAAATATTTTTGTAAGTAGAATCCCTCGTTCATCCTTTTGTTCGTTCATCCTTTTTCCGGACGTTGGCCGGACTCCACCCATCCGGACGTGGCCGGACTACAAGGTAATACTCGAGTATACGAAATTCACCCAGGGTCACCATATCGCCCGACCGAATCCGCTTCTGGCTCGAGTCGATCGGTGACGAAGGGCAGGACCCAATTCAGCCAAACGGCTTACATTCATGCGCAACTAGCATTTAATCATTCATCATTGAAACTTTCACATTTATTTAGGTCGAGTGCGATAAAGTACACACTCGCCTAGAAAACTCGTTTTAACAATCATTGAATGCACTTAACACATTATCAATCAATCATAACAAGCCAATAAGTCAAGGAATATAGCAAACAAGGAACACTCACATGCAAGCACGCATGATATGCAAGAAAACAGTTCAAAAGTAAATAATGCAAGAAAACAGTTCAAAAGTAACTTTGGAAACAGTTCAAAAGTAAATAATGCAGGAAACGGTTCATAAATAACTTTAGAAATAGTTTGAGGTCACTCACCTCCATGGCTCATAAACCATCCATCAAATATCATTGCCTTACTCACATCCAAGCCTTAGATCACAAACTCAATGCAAACAAGTCCTTTCAAAGTTCGGACAGCACTTTCCCTTGTCTTTCTTTACTTTTCCAGCCATCAAGGCTTCATTATTTTTCTCATTCAAACCCAAAGGTACACACACAACAACAAGTTCATTCAATAGCCATTCAGCAAGCTCCCAGTAGTACAAGTACAAGTCAAGCTAGGGAAAAGTCCGGAAATGAAAGTTAAGCTCAAAACCAGAAAAACAGTTTTGACGTCATTTTGCGGTAATGGTACCAAAGGTACTACGATGGTCGGATGAAGGTGAAAGATACACCGTTTCGAAGCTAAGAGATAGGGCTACAATATTACAGAAGGTCACTCAACCCAGTTTCGAGTGTAACCAGGTCAAAAATGCAAGATACTATACCAGAATCACAAAAATAGATTCGCAGAACGCATTCTAGCGGAAACATCATAAAGCAGGCTATCCAAGTCCAAATCAAGAAATTCCACAACCAGATGAAAGCTAAGAAACAGGGATACATTTCATCAGAAGACCTCAACAACCAATTCGGAAGAAATTCCAGCCAAAACAACCAATTACAGGCGCAATTCTTACATTCGGGTAAAACCAGAACAGCAATAGTAATTTCGACTTTTCTCATTCTACACTACTCCGATTGACCTGAAATTTTGTAGGAACCTCTAAAATGTCATTCCCTACAACTTTCATGTTCTAAGCCAAGGCCAATTCGGCCTCTAACTAGGAGCTAAAAATTCGGGCAGAATGCTCCCACAAGAACCCTAATTTTCTGAAATTTCTTCCAAAACAGAAATTGATTGCAATTGACCACTTTTTCCACCTCATAGAGTCCTTAAACATCATTTCCAATCATCATATATAACCACACAACCATGTTCATATGAAAACAGAAAAATCCCCAATAATTATAAAACTTCACCAATTCAACCAAAATCAAGATATAATCCATAAAAGTGCATCTTATACCACCACCAATCATGAATTGAACATCATTAGAGGAAGGAAAGTGGTTCTTCACAACTCATCTTAGCAATACAAGAGATAGAGCAATTAGTCACCTTAGCTTTCCAAACAACTTCACAACCAAGCTCAACTCCACCAAATTAAGAGGTTTTATGGAGTAAATTCAAGTTTAATCGGTTGGAATTGAAGATTGAGTGAGATGAGAAGCTAGAAAGTTGAGAGATTTTTCTTCTTTTCCTTTGAAAGAGAGCCGGCCATGAAGCATAGAAATAGGATGATTTTTGGGTCAAAATTGAGTATTAGTAAAGGTAAGAAATAATGGTCAAAGTCCAAGATTAAATCACAAGGTGACACTTGTCACCTTTTTTGTTTAAAACTTATCTTTTTGTCTCTCCAATACAAATATCTTAACACTTTGTAAAATAATATCACTTAATACAAAATTCCAACAAGTTGTCAAAAATATAATGCATTTACCGCACTAGCGGGTCCCACGTCCAAAATACGCTCTTAATTTCTCAAAAACTAACCGATACTAGAAAAATCATTTTAAAACTATCTTTGCTCATAAACTTTATCTGGGGAATTTTTCTAATAAAGAAAATGTAGAAAAGGCGGCCGATTAAATAAAATAAACCCTAGAAAATTAGAAAATTTCCGGGTTCTCACACTCATTCTTTTCGGGGCGTCACAAGGTGTAAGGATACCGATGGCTCTCAGGAGCCAAATTTTCACTGCTTCACCAGAGCTTGATCAAGTGTTAGTTGACACTCCGTCAACTTTCAAGTAAAGTAACCAATCCAGTAGTACTTCGCTTAACTCCAATCGGTCCACCATTCAACCCCTTACCGGGCCCGAACACCAACTAAACACTGGTGGTAATACTCGAGTACACCGATTAGTCGAGGAGATAACACTCCACTCGACATCACTAACTACCCATGGTTCGTCATCTAATCGACCAAGCCCTTGCCGGTTCGACTTGATTAACTAGCCAGTGGGGTTTGGGTCTCCAAGAAGTTGATGGGATAACATCTCCAATCGACGGAATTAAGATAAAAGTACGGAGACGGGAATGAGAGGCACCTCCCACTCAGATTGAGTGTGGTACATACTGCCGCTCTGCACTTACAAAAGATAAAAGTACGGAGACGGGAATGAGAGGCACCTCCCATTCGGATTGAGTGTGGTACATACTACCGCCCCGCACTTACAAATCAAGTACAAATATATCAAGTTAATTGCAACAATAAACGAGTAGATATCATATTAGGGCAAGTGCGATAAAGTACACTCTTACCCGATCAACAAATCTCGTATCATTTATTTACATTGATAAAGTATTGAAAACAAGTGTCCAGTTCAACCAGATATTTGGAAGCACTCACCAAAAGTCTAGTGCCTTCTCAAAAATCACGTTCCAGTCCAACTCCTTGGTTGGAGTCCAAATCTGCGATAAAATATCATTTACGAATGTAAACCTTTCTAAATTCAAAACATAGAAGTTTCGCTTCAAGAAAATTAAGTAAATGCAACTCGTGATGTAGTATTCAAGATACTTATCAAATCTCGAAAAATTCATGCTCGCTCGTTTAGTTTCGGTAAGGAAGCGGTTAAAACTTTAAAGCTTCCATTGGAGTCGAAAGAACGAGGAAAACATATTTCAATTAATCGTTATTTTCATTTTCCAAAGGGTACAGGGTTCTGCCGAATTCCAACTTATGTGTCTTGATAAAAGAGGATGCAAATTTCCTAGATGGTTCAAGTGGTATTCGCCCTCAAGCCTTACTCAAGTCGCAAGTATATCTACCTAGTCCTCGAGCGTAAATTTGGGTAGCACGCCCTTTGTATTTACCTATTTTTCAGCCATTTATGGCTTCATTCTTTTCCTCAATCAGTCCCAAAGTCACACACAAAATAATCTCATTTCAATAGCCGTTCAATAGGCTCAAAGTTGTACAAGTACAAATTCAAGTTAGGAAAATGTCCGGAAATGAAGTTTAAGTCAGAAAACAAAAAACAGATTTGATGTCGCTTAGCGGAACGGACATAACCGAAGCTAAGCTTATTGGATTGGGTGCAATTTATACCGTTTCGAAGCTAAGATAAAGAGCTACAGCTTTGATGAAGACCACTCAGTCCAGTTCGTAGTGTATCCAGGTCAAAATTTCAAATTACAGAACCAGAATCTCACAATCAGGCTAGTTAACCCCACTATGTTTAAATGACAATAACTCAGGCTACCGAAGTCCGATTGAGGCATTTTCAAGGGCGTTGGAAAGTTCAGACATAGAATCACAACTTCTGTGTTTTGATCAAATGCTACTTCAGTACAGATCAGGGTGAATAGACACGGTCAGATTGATGAAATGTCAAAACTGTCCATGAAGCTCTACCTATGGCAGTCAGGGGTATGTTTGTCATTTCATGAGCTACAGTCCTCAGATTGAGCTGAAAGTTTTCAGACAGCTATAAAACATCATTATCTACAACTTTCAAGTTTTGTGCTAAGCCTAATTCGGCCTCCATCATGGTCGAATGAAGCTGGTCAGAAGTAGGGCAGTTCATCATCAAAGCTGGAAATTTCACTACTAAAGCTGGAATTTTATAACTAAAGCTGGAAATTCAAACAAAGCTGGAAAACCATATACCAAAGCTTAAAAGTTCACATCAAAGTTAAACCATCTCATATCAAAACTGTCAAGTTCATCTCATGGCTGGAAAATGCATATCAAGGCTGGAATTTAAACATTAAAGCTGGAAAATGAAACCCTAGGCTGAAATTCCATCAATCTTCACCAATCTAGGTTATCATCCATAAAACTTCTAAAATTCAAGTCATCTATCCAATAAAATGCAAGATAAGAGAGAGAAGAAGAGTTTCTTAGTTTAATACCTTCAAACCTCAAGGAAATACACAACATCAAAGCTACCCAAGCAAAATTACTCCACCCAAAGCTTCCTTGTCACCTTGTTGCAAGTTTAATCGGTTTAGATTTGTGGTTCTTGTTGAATTCTCTCCAAATCAATCAAAACCCAAGATGAAATGTGAAGTTTCTTCTCTCTTGTCTCTCTCTCTAGTTCGGCCAAGGGAGGAAGAAAATGAATAGCCCTTGAGGAGAGTTTACAAGATAAAGACTAGAATGGTCAATGGTCTTTGGTCAAAGGTCTTAGTCAAGGCCTTGGATATTTTGTTTTTCCTCTTATTTTTGGTCAAAAATTTCGGCCATCTTAAGATAAAATTAGGGAAAGGAAAAATAAAATAAAACAAGGAGATTATGGTAAGAAAGTATTGGTCAAGTGCGATACTCCACCGGTAACAAACGGCGCACATCAGTTCAAGCCTATTTTCCTTAACTCTCTTGCACTTGTGTTTTAACTTATGATTCACTAACTTATTAGTAGTACTTCTAATCACACACTTTCTTTTTCTTAATACTTCTTCTTATCCAGCAAATTTAGTACACATACATCACCAATTAATCACACTATCAAAAGACGTAAAAATCCTAGTTTACCTTAACGATGAAAGTAAAGGGAAAACCCTTGGTTCTATGATTAATTGTAATTATTAAGGAAGTGAATGAGTAGTAAACCTATTTTAAAATAATGGAGTCCAAATAAAAGGGAATTTTTAAGAAAATATAAGGGATTGTACAAGTCCTCACAATCACACTACCAAAATGCACACAAAAACACACACCAAAACCCTAGTATGCACAAAAACCCTAACTTATTCCCTTCCTTTAGAAAAATTATAACTTGAGTTATAAATATAAAAAATTTATACAACTTGGCTTGTTAAAAACTAGACTTCAAATACTAAGAATCTTTAGAAGACATCTCAAAGAGATTTAGTTTATAAGTTGGTCCAAATTGAACCATAAGCTACTACAACATTCTTATATTTACTTGTGCAGGGCAGAATTTTCATTCAACTTTGCCAATTTCCTAGAATTTATAGACATTGAATCAAACTCTGAATTTTACATCGTAAGAAGCTGTATGAGTCTAGTTTTAAACGCAACAAACGGAACTCAATTCCGACCTTCCTATACGAAGTTATAGCTAATTTCCCAAAGCTGCGCAGAGCTTCCTGCGAAAATTTTTAGATTTTCTAACAACTTGAGAATATGAAACTTTTCTTAACAAAATTCACTCTCTTGGCTCAAATTCAACCATTAACGCAACCAAGAATCAAAGGTAAGTGAGTTCACATAAGGGTTATAAAGAAAAGTAAAATTGTGGGGTCTCACAGATCACACCCTTTTTCTTTACTTAATATTCCCTGCATCTTTTTGTTGCTTCAATGTGTTATGTGTTATGAGTTATTTATTAAATGGACTAATCCTGTTTTCTTCTCTTTCCTTACATTTCATAAATTTTAGAAATAAAAGTCCTAATATGGTACTCATTTAGGGCAAACTACCTTTTTAGATATGTTATTACATGTTTAAAATTCAATTTATTGCATTAAAACTGTACATTTATTGCATGCCATTTTTAGCTTTACCTCGGCATTCAAATGAGGCACCTTTAAGTCATGTTTTGAGTAATGTTTGTATATTTATTCACTTTTATGAACTGTCATCATGCATTAATTATAGAAGGAACGCCAAGAAATCTCGCATTAGGAATAAACTATCCTTTGGTCTCGGATATATAATCCAATGAGACTTAGCGTTTATATTTTTATACCATACAAAGGGGTAGCACACAAGGTAAGGGTAGGATCCGATTCACTTCATGATGATAGTATTGAAGATTATGGAGTAACTTTTGCACATTAGAATATGAGTCTTTAATATTCACCTTTTGGCCATTTTGTCAAAATTGGTAAATCCTTTGCGTAAGGATATTAAGTTGAAGAAATTCAGAAATGATTCCTTGTTGTTGTGATAATAAATATATTGAGGCTAAATCTTGATTTTAGAAGACTCACAAACTAATGTGTTGCAACAAAAATTGTCAATTTTGAAACTATAAATGGGCAGGCAATCCAGTCGATCTTTGAGTAAATCATTAATTTCATCCAATCTATTTAACTAGTTTATTCTCTTTTAGGATTTCAATCAATGATTCACTAAAGAAATTAGTCAAGACATTGCAATCCTTTCAAGAGTAGCCTCTCTCATGCTAAATTGAATTTTAACATCTCTTCATATGCCAACCATAGCAGCCAATCCATTCGGATTTTGTCCTCATCCTGTTAGGTCAAATGTTTTCTGTTGTTCCAATTAGTCAAATGTTTAAATTATTTTTCAGTCAAATATCGGCAAATTGATCGAATCCATCAAGTACTGTATGGTCCCTATTTTAGATGATTACATTTTTCATACTAGACCAACCCTTGGTATAAAAAGGCTCCCTTATAGGACATTCATACAGGATTTGCAGTTTTGCGTATTAATTCAAGGTATTTTTATTTTTTTTCCCCTTCCCTGCATTTATAAATGATACTTCAATAAGGCAAAAGTGATTATTTCATATTCAACAACAATTTTAGTCCGATAAAGTTTTAAAAATTAGAAGTATTACTTGATTCTTGGTAGATTCTACAATGCCAAACGTGGAGAATTCATCTGGAAACGCTAGTTTAGGGCATCTAAGAGATTTCATAATATAGTTGTTTGCCAAAAATTTTTTTTTGTTGTTTCTAACACGTTTTGTCTTAAAAGAAAAAAAAAAAGAGAGAGAAAGTGCATGTGTGCTCGAAAGGGAGTTTTTTTTTTTTAGAGATTTTTCTCTCCCATTTGAATTCTAGTTGAGCAACATTTTTGTTTCAAGCATTTACAACAATGAAGTTTTTCATTTGGACTATTCTTGTTTGCAATTGTATATATTTATATGCACTTTGTTCTTTATTTGTTCATACGGAGACTTCATGATGAACCTTTAAAAACAAGACTAAGTCAAGATTCTCAATTTTTTCATCTCTTGTATGAAATTCACAAGTGTGTGTTTAGTTTTCTAAAATCTTTGCATGCATTAGATTTATGGGTTAGACAATTTAATAAGTGTTTGAAATTGAAATATTGAAAGGGCCACTCGAACTTATTAGCTTGTTTTTAGAGACCAAGCGCGATACGTTTTCTCTTTTATTTTTGCAATTCATATTTTGTCCAATTCTATCAAACCTCCAGAATCGTCACATTGGTTGATAAGTTCTAAAGTGGGGTAATTTTTACTTTGCAAAAGGTCCGATGTGTCTAACTAGATTCAATCCATATCTAGCTGAAAGTAAAAATGCTCATTACTCTTATTTGTTTTGAGAATTTGGAATGATTCTTTAGGCATTTGTTTCTCTATCTATACAGGTTTTATCATTTGTTCTCTCATTTGATCCATCAAAAGTATAATTTCATTTCAAATAAAAGCTTTGGTGATCACAACCCTACATTGGAAAAATTTTCAAATCTCCAAAGGGAATAGATTCTCCTAACAAGCTATTCTTTACTTTGGTTGTTATGTAATATAAGAATAATGCTTTAGCCATCTTTCCCACTATCTAAATACTGTTTATCCTTTACATCCTCATTTGAGTTTAAATTGGTAGTTTGTGATGACCCCACTTCTCCCTAGGGTTTACCCAAGGGTTTGGCCGACCGTCTGCCCAACTCTCGCCAGGACTCACTCACGCCGTCATAAAATTTACAAATTAACAATAAGGGCAATATCAATTACAACTCTAGACATATACAATCATGGACATCAAATACCCATACAATCTCTAAATACAGCCAAGGAGTTAAACTTATAAAATAAAACCAAACAAATCTGCTAGAGAACTAAGGAGTGCCTATGCAAGCAACTAACGAAACTTAGACAAAGACTATGTCTTCTCCAAATTTCACTCTCACGTTCTTACCCCTGTAAGGAAAACAAATTCATAAAATGAGTTAAAAACCCAGTAAGGGTCCAAGTAAACGGGCAGGTAAATTAGCAAGCATGATACCATACATAGGATATCAAGAAACAAGTCAAACCTGAATAGATCATGACCTAATGTATAGTAAAGCAGGTAACCAAATAGATCATGCAATAGTGTATGATAAGAAACACGTTCATGTCAAAGGATATAGTCTGTTCTCAGGAGTAGGTACCACGGCAGTTTGTCCAAGGTCCGTTGACTCTCTGTCAACCATGGAATTATAATGTTCGTAGATCACCACTAAACGTCAATCTCCATCCACTAACCATCCCCTTGCCGGGCCCGAACGCCAATCAAGTACCTAGAGTTCATCAATCTTCTCAACCAAGCCCTTGCAGACTCGATTCGATCAACTAGTTCTGGGTTGGGCTTATAGCCCCAAGTATTCAAGTATTCATGATCTTGGTCCCAAATATTCAAGTATTCATGATCTGGGTTTAAAATCCCAAGTATTCAAATATTCACGGGTAGAGTCGTTGCCTGTGACCCAACACTCACGCAAGTAAAGATTGGAGACGTTAGCTATCACCTAAAACTTCGTATTCAAGTATGTCATGAGTTCAAGTCATGAATTTAAGTCACGAGTAAACAGGTTAGGATTTTTGTCCTTTACCCAAGGTTGCCCAACTTACCCAACCGCTCTAAGACTGGTCTCAAGCAAGAGGTCTAATGAGGGTTTAGTTCAACTGTTACCGACCTACATTCACTCATATACATGAGTAACCTAAGTTTTCACTTACCTGACGTCTTGGATAATAGTCCAAGGGCCTAGTTTAACTGCTGCAAGAAGATATACAGCCGGTCTACAATCATGCACATGTACATGCAAGTTTGCACACAAGATCAAGTATTTCAAGTCAAGATTTAAGTCACTTGTAAATCAAATTGCTTGTACATGCATGAAGAAGATATCAAAAGTTTAGTGAGTTAGGTCAACTATGATAAAGTACACACTCGCCTAAAAAATGACAAATCAAATGTTTAGCAATTTTAGCAACAAGTAACATGGAACATGCAGTTGGAACACTCACCAGTTTAAAGCAAAGCACGTTAAACGCTCATCTCCGAGTGGCTCTCGTATTCACCCTAAGAGCAACCAATATAAAAGATATTTATGGTCCAACTATCCAAAACTTTGGTGAACGAAGTTCACATTTTAGACTCAACTATGGGCTATACACCTATCCAAGTTGGCCTCTCAAAACACAAGGGTTCAAAGACAAATTTGAAAGTGCAATTCAAGGAAAATCCAAGTACATACTAGGGCAATGATTCAAGTATGGTTTTGGAACGAAAGGAAAGCATTTGGATCCAAAAACGTGAGCAGCCAAAGAGTTCCACATTTCATTTCATTGCTGGAAAATTCCAGCAACAAAACGGTGAAGAAAAATAAGGTAGTTCACTTCTTTAAGTTATGATATTCGGTCCAATTCAAGGCACCATTGTAGTTCAAGGTTCTAGCAAGTGATATGAACAAGATTGAATCCAAAAGACTACCAAACGAAAGGACTTTAAGGTTAAACACAGCAGGGTGCACAGCTAATGTTCCGTCGGACCGGTTATCAAACTAGTATATAGTTCATTAGTCATTTTATCCTTAGTTCAGCCCCATTGATCGAATTTTCACTAAAGCAAACTTTCATACAACCATAAGTACAGCATACATAAGGTATATAACATGATCCTTCAGTCAATTTCCTTCAAAATATCCAGGTCAAGCTAGAAGACTCATCATTGACTAAGCTACAAATTTTCCAGCGGCCCTGCGATTCTTCCAAACAAGAATTCGAGCCACATAAGTCAAGATTTTCACCATACAAACTCACATGCTTGCTAAGATTGAAGTGTTTTAAGATATATGGAGTCAAGATATGTTAATTTACATCTCAGCTTCTCTCCCACGAGTTCTAACAAAAATTTCAGCAAGCATCATTCCTTTGAAAAATCATAACTCGAGTTATAAATATCAAAAAATCATACAACTTACCTCATTAAAAACTAGACTCGAAACACTAAAAATATTTAGAAAACACCTCAAAGAGATTCAGTCCATAAATTGGTCCAAATTGAGTCACATTCTACTACAACATTCTAGTTTTTACTTGTGCAGAGCAGAATTTTTAGTCAATTTTGCTGATTTTCTGGTGTGTATATAAAATGAACCATAGCTCAAATTTTATACTGTTAGAAAGCTCTCTGAGTCTAGTTTCGAACACAATAAACAGAACTCAATTCTGACTTTTCTATACGAAGTTGTAGCAAATTTTCCAAAGTTGCGCAGAGCTTCCTGCGAAATTTCCAGATTGCTAATAATGGTGAGAAAATGCTACTTTCACTGACAAAACCTCACTTCCTTGACTCAAATTTAACATACACTTGTAGTATAAAGTCTCATAGGGTGTTTTGAGTAAAATTGAACTTAAAATCATCATGAAATTTTGGAAATCAAGGCTAAACATCCAGCCCCTATTTTTAGCCAGCAAGCACATTGTTTCTCAATTGTTTTTCCAATCATTCCTTCAACCAATTTTCCAAGTTTAACCAATCCTACCAAGCAAATCCATAAGATGTTGTCACCTACATAACAAGAGATATCTATAGCTAAAATCTCAACAAGAAAACCACCATACTTGCATATAATATCCAAACCCTAAGAACTCAAACATCAAGTTCATGAATCATCAACTTGGAAAACTTTCAAGATTCATCACAAGATTCACTTATCTTAAACATAAGATAAAGAAAGAAGAAAAAACTAACATTTTGTTACCTCTTTTGCCTCCAAAACAAGATGAAAACCAACCAAGTCTTCTACCCTTCCAAGCTTATGCCAAGGTTGATGGCTACTCCAAGATGTCTCCTTCCTTTTTCCCACAAACTAAGCAAGATTGAAGCTAGATTGGATGAAGTCTCTCTTCTCTTTTCTCTTCCCTAGCTCACGGCCCTCTCTCTCTTTTTTTCTTCTTCTTGTTGTTTTTTGCTTTGAAAGACAAGAAATGGAAAGAAAATGATAAGAAAGGTTTGGTCAAAAAAGTTTTTAAAGAAGAAAGCTTGGTCCCTATTATGACACATGTCCAATTCTCTTAGTTTCTTGCTTCAAATATCTCAATTCTCTCTTATTGCTCTAAACTCTCTTCTTTTCCACTATATTCCTCACACATCTCACTAATTTATCACATTACCACAATGCACTACGAGACCTAACATGCACCTAATTAGAAAAGAAAGAATAAAACTCTTGATTCAATCGTTAAAGTATTTAAGAAATTAAGGCAAATGAATTAAACCAAATGAAAGTATAAATTAACTTATTCAAAAATAAGAAAAAAATATAAATAATTTTTGAGTCCTCACATAGTTCGTTTCAAAAGCACTTATGATCGCACCCCATATTGGGATAGAAAATTTGAGAATTTCAATAATTGTAAAGATGCTAAATTTTTTGGAAGAGACATGAAGTATTCAAAAAAAAAAAGAGCTCCTATCTTCTAATAATTAGGGGGTTTTGATTCTACCATTGATATCTAGACTTTAGTGTTGGTGAAAAAAAGAGAAAAAAAAAAGAGAAAGGAAAAGCAAAGAGAAAATGAAGGAAAAAAAATGAAAGAAAAAGAAAATGTGGAGAAAAAGAAAAGAAAAAAAAAGGAGAAAATTCAATACCAAAATCCCTCCAGTGATGATGATAAAAGTCGAAATAGAGTCAAAAATTTTTTAAGCCCAAGTCCAAATTTGGGACAATTTTGGAAGGAATGCGATTTTAAATGCAATATCCTTAAAAATCTTATTTCTTTTAACTATTATTTTCAAGCCACATTACAAGCTCATAACGTCCATTGCTGACTTATTTTTTATGACAAGTTAAAGTAAGGATCAATGGTTAAAGGATCTTCCTCGCTCATGATCACAAGATCATGACCTGTTTCATTGTGTTTAGCTATCTTTTTATCCATATATTTGTGAGGACCTGGATTTTATTTTCTTACTTTTATATTATTTTAATGGTTTAATTAATTATTTATTAACCCGCTTACTCTGAATAATTTATTTCATTCATTTTAAAACCCATTTGTATGCAAAAATGTCTCTTTTATATTTTTAAAATGTTCCGTTCGCGAATTTAATTTTTCTACGGCTTGTTTAGTGAGAAATAGCAAATACACGTTTTTCGAGGCAATATTCGATCCGAGAGTACAATGATTTTGGAGATTTGAGGACTCAGGTTTTCTTTCTTAATTTAGTCATCTTATAAGTTATCTGTCCTAGAGTTAGTTAATTATATTTTAGTGGCGTGAATTACCCTTAAGTTTCGCCTTGTAACGCGCGCATCGGAAGTTCGCGTAAATCGAGCTGGAACGGTTAAATGGAGATTTAAGAAACTTATACTGGACTACTAAGAGTGAATAATTATAGTGTTAAAGGAACTACATTGGAGGATTAGTACACTAGTATAACAAACGAGAGAGAAAACGGTGGTACGATACCCGCGCGCGACACTATTAAGAGTTGATTTTTGAAGAGCTTTTGGCTACAAATTCATTAAGCTTCCAAAGGAAGATTCACTCAACACAAAAACCCTCTCTCTTCTCTCACTTAGTGCCGGCTGAACTCCTCAAGGAAGGAGAAGAGAAAGCTCTTCATCTATCTTGCTCATTCTTGCTCCAAATCACTTCTAACTTTGCATCCAACCTCAAAACCACTTGGAGATTAACCTTGACTTGGAGGAAAGCTTCATTTTGTGGTTTTCTTGGGAGCTTTAGTGGTGAAAAATTTCTAGTTTCCTTCAAGAACAAAAAGGTAGTCATCATCAACTTTGAATCTCTCCATTTAATGCAAGATTTACGGTTGGTTGAGCAAGGGTTTGAACCCTATGCAGGAATCTAGGTAGCAGACTTGAGGAGTTTAAATTCTTGCTTTAATCTTTAGGTAGAGGTCTTGAGGTGGCCTATTGGTAGCTGGCTTGAGGTGTAAATTGCTTTCTTTTGATTGTTATGTGTTTAGATGGAAAGAATACGGTTAGAAATGAAGAGAAAATCGAAGGAAACTGGCTGAATCTGTCCTGTACTTGTCTTGCTTGAATTTCAAAAATTTGTTGGTTATTGGACTATGAAATTGGTTGATATATGTTGTGTATTATGTGTAGAAAGTTTCTACCAAAAATCATTTGAATTGGTTGAGCAAAACTCGAATTTTTGAAACTTGAAGAAATCTGGAAAACGTGTTCTGGGCAGCTGAACAGTGCCCCTTTGATCGAACATATCTCTTTGTACAAAAGTTGAAATCGAGTGCCATTTGTGGCATTTGAAACTAAATATTTGTAGCTTTCCAACGGTATAAAGTTCACCTTATAGTTCGAACTGAGTGAACCGTAGTGATTCAATAAAATTGACTGTCCTGTTAAAGTTATCTGTCCTAGAGGAATTGAGAGCTGCGTTTTGTGGCTCTATTTTCTCTCACTTGTGAACTGATTTTGGAAATAATCTCTTCTGATGAAATGTATCCTTTTGAACACTGCCCCTTTGATCGAACATATCTCTTTGTACAAAAGTTGAAATCGAGTGCCATTTGTGGCATTTGAAACTAGATATTTGTAGCTTTCCAATGGTATAAAGTTCACCTTCTAGTTCGAACTGAGTGAACCGTAGTGATTCAATAAAGTTGACTGTCCTGTTAAAGTTATCTGTCCTAGAGGAATGGAGAGCTGCATGTTTTGGCTCTATTTTCTCTCACTTGTGAACTGATTTTGGAAATGATCTCTTCTAATGAAATGTATCCTTTTGAATCTAGTTTCCAACGCTACCAACCATTCCGAATTTGAACTTGTATTGAGTGAGTTATGGCCTGATTTTGAAAGTACGATAAAGCTGGAAATATGGAAATCCCTTCCTTCTTGCTAGCCGACTGGTCTAGCTTGATGTAGGATGTTTTGTTTCGAAAATCTTGATGTCCATTGCTTGTCAATTGCTTATTAAATGTTTCTAGAACACTGGTTTCAAAAATGAACCAAATTGGAGTTGATTCCATTGGGAAAAATGTTTGAAAAGGAAAGAAAAGCAAGAAGACAGATTTGCTTTGAGAATTTCCTAAATTTTGGTGGTTTTGTTAACTCCCTTCCCGTACAAGTTTCTGCGTGAAAATTGATAGTGAAGTATTCTCATATGGAATTTTGAGTGTACCAAATTTGGTGATATTCTAAGACCATTTCGATACCCAACTGAAATCCCAAAGTTTGCCTTTCAAATTTGAAAAATTTACCGAACCGCCCACTATTTTAGCCGACTTTGAGCTACTATATCTTGACGCTCAGAATTCCGAATTTAGTTCCGTTTGTTTTGTTGGAAACCTTGATTGGAACTCTTAATGTGTTACGAATTTCAAGGGCTGTTTGCCAAATTTCCAAAGTTTGTCGAAAAACATGACTGAAACTGTCTTGCTTGTTCAGGTCAGCCACTTTGGGCTAAAAATTGAATGTCTTCTATTTAGAATTTCGAAAAAGTGTCTTCTTTAGATCTAGTTTCCAATGGTACCAAGTTTTCCAATTTTTGGCCTACGGAGTGCAAGATTCGATTTTCCAAAAATTGTCATGCAAAACTGAAATTTCCTGATTTCGTATGAAATGAGTTTTTGAGAACTCATTACTCCTTCTCGATATTGATTGATCGTTTTCAACTTGATTTCATGGAGGAAATCAGTTTCTCTTGTATTATTATACCCTCACTTTTGAATCTCGATTTTTGAGATATTGAGGCTTTTCGAAACATTGTATTAGTTTGAAAATAAACGTACATTCCTCCTTGTTTGGCAGGGAGTTTGTAAGTATTTATAAGTGATTGTTAATTGTTATTTGCTCAGGCGCTTAAGAGGATCTTGAAGAGAATCCCGGAGCCGACTGCTAAAGGCCTTTTGCACTTACTCCCTTATTTTGATTTGGTGAGTGTCAAGTGCATGTTAAGTGCTTATGTGGTTGAAATATTAATTGTACAAGTGTTATACATGATGCGTAAACTCGCCGAGGCGAGGGTGTACTTTATCGCCCTCGTCCTCTCTCTCTTTTAATTACGTGAGACTTATTACATGAATACATATGTTTGGGAATTGTACATGAATATGTTTAACTTATGACTTCTGAGTGGATGCATGTACCACACCCTGTTCGGGTGGGAGGTGTCTCTTATACCGTCTTAGTGCTATAATCGGTTCTCTAAGCGATAGCATGTACCACACCAATTCGGGTGGGAGGTACCTCTCATGTCGACTTAGAACCATAAACAATTCTGAATGGATGTATGCACCACACCAATTCGGGTGGGAGGTACCTCTCATACCGTCTCAGTACTATAATTGGTTCTCGGAGAGATAGCATGTACCACACCAATTCGGGTGGGAGGTACCTCTCATGTCGACTCCGAACCATAAACAATGATTGGTAATTGTACATGAATATATTTAACTCGTGAGCTCTAAGCGATAGCATGTACCACACCGATTCGGGTGGGAGGTACTTCTCTTGTCGACCGAGTACCATAAATAATTGTAATCGGTTCCCTGAGCGATAATATGTATCACACCGATTCGGGTGGGAGGTACCTCTCATATCGACTCAGAACCATAATCAAAGTATAAGTCGATTGGAGCGATGTCTCATTGACCACTTATTTCTCTGAGTGGTAGCATGTACCACACCAATTGGTGTGGGAGGTACCTCTCATGTCGACTCAGAACCATAAATAGAGTAAGAGATTTTCTACAGAATTAAATACCTACCCGGTTGACGGAATGTCACCACGTGGAGGTATTGGATCGAATTTCGGCAAAGAAATTGAAAATTAGCTCCTGAGAGCTCCTGTATCCTACTCAAGTGTGTTTAATTGTTAATCGTGATTTACTTGAATGTTATAGCTTTACTCCTCATACAAGTGTTATTATTACATGAACTGCGTGTTTGTATGCTTTTCTTTGCCTCACTGAGCGTTAGCTCATCCCATTCCATTTGTTATTCCTTAACAGGAAAGTGACATGAAGGAAGTGATTGGAAGATACTAGTGAAGGCAAGTCTTTTGTATAGTTTGGTATGTTGTAACTGATCTTTGGAAAAAATGTGAGATTTGGAACTCGATGTAATTGACTGAGATTTATATCCACGGATGTACTTGTGCAATGAAATATTATAGTCATGTTATTATTTTGGCATATTTAGATGAAATCATTGGAATTGATCTGTTTTTCATTTGAGAATTGAAGTGAGTCCTGGCGAGAGTTGGGCAGGCGGTCCGCCGAACCGTTTGATTCGCCTTAGGGGGAGGTGGAGTCGTCACACTATTACAACCTCATAAATCTTATATGTTGACTGAATTTTCATAAGAAATAAAGGTGAGAAACTATTTGCTTTTACCAAGATGCAGTATTGAATGGGTTAGATGCAGTTCAAGCACAAAGTAAAGAGATTTTCTGATGTGCAGTCTTTAGTTATTATTTATTTTAACCACCTAAAAATTCAAAATATTATCCACTCGTTTGGTCCTAAAGGATGAACTAACAAGAAAGAGTGATTCTTTTGCCTAAATGCTAATTTTAAATGAGGAAGAGATCTGTTGCAATTTAGTCTTGTTTTGATAAGTTCATCATGTAGTCTTTTACATAAGTTTAAGCATGACATTTTTTTTGGCTTTTTTTTTCATTTAAAGAATGCCATTTCTATTGTAGTGCATGTGCTTAATGATACACCAATGCACATTGCATGTTAGCTTTTGATTATTTTCTTAATTTTAGGGAGCACAGTTTTCTTGTTTTTGTTAAATAAATGGAAAGTCATCCAAACAAATTTTTTTGTAATTAAATAGCCTAAATTGGGCTAAATTTTTGTAATATCCTTGTGGAGATTGTCCAAGGGTCAAGTAATATACCTTAACATCTGTTGTTTAAAATTTGACTTTGATAAGTTAACACTTTACATGAGTAGCAATTGTTGCATCATTTTTCCAAATAAAGAAAGAAATTTTCGAGAAAAAATTCAAGTGCATGTTACATTTTGGCAAACCCCCTACTATCTTTTGGATTCTAATTACGTGATCATATATGCTCTTATGTGTTTACATGTGTTTATATGTTTTATTTTATTTATTTATTTTAAAATTCTATTCAATTTTTATGTGTGTTTAATCTAAATTTTGTAATTATTTGGAGAGTATTTAAATACCTCAAGATATAATAAATAGATAATATCTTTGCAAAAGTTGTAATTAGATAGACCAACGTAATAGATAGGATATATAGATTTATTTTATTATGTTTCCTCATTTTAAATTGTAGTTAGGTCCTCCATTGTAATAGATAGATTTTGTGTGTTTATATATCTTATGTGTTTATGTGTTTTACTCGCTTTTTTCAGGATTTTGTATTTAAATATTATACTTATGTGTTACGTGTTTTATGTGCTGTTATGTGCTTACTTGTTTTAATTTATGTTTTATTTGTTTTATTATTTATTATAAATGCATAACATCACCATATTAGTCCAACGCTAGTTGTGACCCTTACTCACTTTCTTGCTAGTCTAACATTAGTGAGAATTTTTAGAAATAGACTAATCCAACGCTAGACCCTTAGATTATCTACGTATTATATTCATTTTTGTGTGTCATTCATTGCATTTTCATGCATTTTTCCTATTTTAGGCAACTTTTCTCATTTGCATGAGGCATACCATTTAGATTCGCATTTCATTTAGAAAATTAAAAAAATAAATTAGTTAATTTGCCTGCTTATGTTAGAAGAGTCACTTTTCGAATATGAAAAATGGGCAATTGTAGATTTTTAGGCTAAATACTCCATTAATCCATATATAAGAAACAAAATCGAGTTTTTGTCTCCTCTATCCATTATATTGCATTTCTTTTTTTGACTACTTATAGCTATATATAAAGCCTAATTTTCCTCTCTTTGAGTTTCATTTTTGCATACTCATGATTCCTTTCAAAGAATTATTTTGGCATTCACAATCAATGTGATTAATATCGATAAGATTTTGAATGGATATTTTACATCTTTTCTATATTTTCTTTAAGTTTAGTTTTGCATCCATATAGGAAACATCTAAATGTGATAAGTTTAAGGGTTGGATTAGTAAATTTTTTTACTAAATCTCGCAATTAACTTAGACTAGGTTGAAAGAGAGTTTTAGATTTGAGCTGATCGAACCTTTGCCTTCCATTTTTTCAACCGTGACTCCCAAACTCATCTTCTCTTGTTTTCTAAGACCTAAAATTGTCAAAAAAGGGTTTTATTTTATTTTATTTTTTGTCAAAAAATATTTTTGGGTGACTTGGTACACCTAAATTCAATACCAAGTGGCGATTCCTTTTTTTAAAAAATTCTTTTTAGACTAAATTTTGAACCCAATCTATTGCATTCTTTAAAGTTTCATTTTAGTCACTTTTTCACTTACTAGGTTTTCAGCTCTGACGCCATGCATCAGGTAGTTGAGACTCATTATTTTGCTATTATGTTTGTGTGTTTTTTTTCTTTGTTAGATGTAGTAGTCATTTGTGTGAGTGTGTATTTTTTCCTAATTGCACAGATAAATAAGACCTTGAAATTAGGTTATCTAACATTCTTAATGTAGCATTAATCAGTAAGTAATGACAAAAATTAGGTAGAATTATAAGGCATGGTTATCTAACTTTTTTAATGTAGCATTAATCATTAAATAATGCCTAAAATTAGGTAAAACTAAAAGGTATATGGCTATATATATAATATGTAGTCTTACTTATTAGTCACGTTACTTCTCTAAGATAAGCAATTTGACAATTTTCATTTTTTTTTGACAATTTCGATTTGCTGGTACTTCATATTTAACAGTCTGATAGAAGAAAGAAAGAAAAAAAGACAATTGTAAAATGGGTTTATCATTTTCTTTTGTTTGCTAGACTTTTTTTTTTTTTTTTTCAAAAGAGGATTTTATTCAAGTTGAAACGTACGGAAGAATACAAAACCCAGGCCCGAGCAACTTACGCTCTAACATAAGGAATCCCAAGGCTATCTAAACGTATGAAACGGCGAACCCTACGTGGAAGTAACTCTTCACCGGTGTACACCTGGTCTTGGCCCAGCTGCAAAGAAGCTAGAGAATCTGCTACCATATTAGCTTGCCGATAGATGTGGCAAAGTGATGCCCCCAATTCTGTCACTAAGCCCCGTATATTCCTCAAAACGTTACATACCGGCCAGCGTGCCAAAGCTCCCAAATTAACCATCTGGACGAGAGTCCCAGAGTCGCTCTCTACCCTAATGTCAATCATTTGTCTGTCGCGACATAGGGTTAACCCGGCCATCAATGCCAGTGCCTCTGCGTGGACCACACCAACCTCCCCGAACTCCTTGTAAAATGCAAAGATCACCGTGCCCTCGCTCGACCGGACCACGCCACCACCGAATGCCCCATATATTCCGACACTGGCATCTGTATTCAGTTTCAGATATGGCGCAGGGGGCCTGTCCCATGCTACAAGGAGCGGCCGCTTCACCGCCCCCGTTCCCTGAATCCCTCTAGCCCAAATACAATCCCTATCGCCCTGAAATGACTGCCCCAACTTCCGTGCATGCCCTAGGAGTTCAATGAAATTGCCCACCTGCCATATAACATGGTCCGCATTCATCCTCACCCCCCTCGAACCTAGCCTGATTCCTCGCTCTCCAAATAAACCACAGGGACGCAATCGGAACTAATACCTGAACATGGTTCTCGCTCACCATCGGGTGGGATAAGAACCACGACATCAGCACAGAAGATACCCCATATACCCCCCTCCGCAAAAGCCCGAACTGGTGACCAAAGTGACCCCAAACGGTCGCGGCCACTGGATCGGTCACAAAAAAATGCTCCGCAGTTTCGCTCGCCCCTTCGCAGCAAGAGCACGTCGACCACAACTTTACGCCTTTCCGCTGCAACTGAACGTCTAAGGGAATCCATTTCCTCAACAACCGCCAAACAAAAAAGGACATCTTCTTCGGTAACATAGCGCTCCATATGTACCTACTCACCATAGAGGAATTCCCTTTCTGGCGCAGGCCCTCCACCGCCGCTGAGACCGTGAAGTCCCCAGAGGCAGACCCCTCCCAGACCATTTGGTCCTTCAAATGTGGGAAAATTTGTTGCTGCTGTACCAGAGAAACATATGCCTCAGGCAACCACTGTCTGAGACGTGCTACGTCCCAACCACCGCATAAATAAAGTTCGCCCACTAGCACAACCGGCATATTGGACGCGTCCAGAAGGTTCGCCAGTGGCAACTCGGTGCACCATCGATCCTGCCAAAAATACACCAAGCCCTCTCCCAAACACCAAAGAATCCTCCCCTCTGCATACTCCCGGATTTTTGCCAGGCGCCGCCAGGAAAGGGGGGGCGATCGACATCAACCAATGCCGGGTGCCTGCCTCTGATATATTTGTAGTGCATGAATTCCGCCCATGCCGAGTCCTTCTTCCGCAGCTTCCACCACAGCTTGCAAGAGAAAGCCTTAATCATATCTTCAAATGACCGAAACCCCAAACCCCCTTCTCCTACCGGGAAGCAAACTTTTTCCCAGGCTGCCCAGTGAACCCTCTGCTCCGTCGTGGAGTGGTCCCAGAGGAAAGTGTTGCAGATTCGTCGCAGAGCGATAGTGACCGCCTTAGGCGGCTGCACCACTTGGAGCAAATGCAGCGGAATCGAGCTCAGCACGTGGCGAATAAGAATTATCTTGCCCCCCCTGGATAGCAACTTGGAGCTCCAATGGAAAAGCCGCTGTCTCACTTTCGCTAGTAACCCATCAAAGGTCACGCAGCTAAGTCTGCCCTTCACCAACGAAACCCCCAGATATCTGAAAGGCAATCCGAGCTGACGGAAGCCGAGGATGGACTGCACCAACTGTATCTGCTCCATAGCCATCCCAGAGGCCGGGGTGAAAGAACTCTTCTCAACATTTACTTTCTGCCCCGACCACGTTTGGTACTGCCACAAGAATTGCTTAATTGCCGCCAAAGCCTCCGCCGAACAACGCGTGAAGACTAGGATATCATCCACGAACGCTAAGTACGGGACACGCGATCCCGCCGATGCAAAGAACCTACTCTCCTTTGCCAGGAATAAGTCGTGGATCCCTCGACCTAGAAATTCGGCCACAAATAAGAATAGGGCAGGCGACAAAGGGTCCCCTTGACGGACCCCCCGCGAGGACTTGAAGTGCCCCGCTGGCTCGCCGTTGACCAGCACTGAGAATCACGAATTGGAGAAAGTCCTGAAACACAAGTCAACCACCCGTTCATCCAATCCAAACTGTCGAAGCATGAAGAGCAAGAACGGCCACTCCACCCTATCATACGCCTTTTCCATATCCAGTTTTAGAATCAGATTCGGCTCCTTCAGATGCCTGTCCAAATCCAGCACAAGCTCCTGAGCTAATAGAATATTGTCCGCAATACCCCGGCCCGGTACAAAACCCGTCTGCCAAGGAGATATGACTGCCGGGAGCACTTTATTAATCCTGGTCGCCAAAATCTTAGAGATGATTTTGGAGCTCACGTTGCAAAGGCTAATCGGTCTGAAGTCACGCCATTGGCAGGCTCCCTCCACCTTGGGGATCTAGACTAGAAGGGAGCTCGACCAACCTCTTGGCTGGCCGACCCCTTTAAAAAAATCCTGAACCGCCTCCACAAGATCATCCTGTACAATCTTCCAGCAGATCTGGTAGAAGCCCACTCCAAAGCCATCCGGGCCCGGGGCACTGTTCACCTCCATCGCGAAAACTGCCTCTCGGACTTCCTCCACTGTCAGTGCTGCCTTCAAATTATCATTGCAAGCACTGTCCACCTGAGGCACCTCAAAAGGAAGCGCTGGAAAACTTCCCCTGAAGGCCGAATCTGACGTAAACAGTCTGGCAAAGAAGTCCGTTGCCGAATCCTTAATATGTTGCCCCGTGTCACACCAACGACCCTTCGCGTCCTTAATCCTAGCGATAAAGTTGGAGTTCCTTCGCTGACGGACCACCGAGTGAAAGAAGGAGGTGTTAGCATCACCTTCGCGAAGCCACTTAATTGCCGATTTTTGCCTCCAAAATTCACACTCGATTCCCAGCTCCCTAGTGTATACCGCTCTAGCCTCATTGAGTAAGGTCCTGGAGGTGTCGTCCCGATTCCTATCATATTCCTCCTCCCATTGTCTGTAAACGCCCTCCGCCTCCTTAACTCTGGAAGCAATGTCACCAAACGTCTCTCGGCTCCACTGTCGCAGTCTATTCCTCACTTGTGTCAGTTTGTTGAAGAACCGAGTCATACCCACCCCCGAAACTTCCGTCCCCCATGTTTCACTAACCACTGCAAGAAAGCCAGGGTGACGGGCCCAAACATTCAGAAATCTGAAGGAAGCAAGGGAGGAAGCTCCCATTCGTGGGGTACATTTCACAAGTAACGGGGCGTGATCTGAGCATCCCCTAGCTAGGTGGGAAACCCTAGACACCGGATACGCTTCCATCCACCTGCCGTTGGTCAAGGCCCGATCCAACCTCTGCCATAACGATCCATTCGTCCAGGTAAATTTTGAGCCGTCAAAGTCCATTGCGGATAAACCACAGCGGAACATTGACTCATTAAATTCCTCCATATTCCGGACATTGGGGGGGAACCCCCAGCCCGCTCCTCAGCTGAGGATATCACATTAAAATCACCTATTACCATCCAGGGGAGATCCATCATCCCCTCTAATCCTTCCAGCGTCTCCCAGAGCGGCCGTCGTACCACTCTGGTGCACTTGGCATAAACGAATGACACATATAAGGAGACGCCAGAGACAAATGACGTCATCACATGTACCACTTGTTCCGCACTTTCTACGCACTGCAGAGTTAACCCCCTATCCCAGAGCAGCCAAATTTTCCTATTGATGAAACTTGCTGCGTTGTCGAATTTAAGCCTCCATCTAACTATTTCCAATTGGCCTAATTCGGACATAGGTTCCAAAAGGGCCAGTAGACGGACCGAACTGTTGCTACAAATCCTTCCCAAATATCGAAGGGAGTCCGCGCGGGAGGCTCCCCGAATGTTCCAACATACTGTACTAATTGGATTTAACATTAGAACACAGTGAGTAGGAAGCTTGAGTAGTATGTAGTACCTGTTTCTGGGATGTACCCTTGTGCGGGTGGCCCCGTCCCCTCCTGACGACATTCAGCGTGTCCCTTGCTGTCGTGTTCTCTCCACTTCTCTCACCTTGTGTTTCTGCACCCTTTGCTTGTAGAGCTTGCCACCTAAGGCGCAGCTCATTGTGGGACTCCAAGAGTTGCTGTTTTGTGATGCCCATTGGCACGAGGTTGTCCGCCGACAGCCTTCGCGGTAGACGTCTGCGAAGGCTCGGCGGGAAGTCCTATGGCGAGTCCGACATACTTCCGTCGTCGCCTTTCACCTCCAAGCTCTGGAGAGCCGCGAACCTGTTCTGTCCCACGATGTTGGTGGCTGCATCCGTCGCCTCCTGGTCATCACCAGAGCAAACCAGCTCAATGACCAGCCCATCCCCTACCGTCTCCCCATCTTGCCGCTGCATGCGCATTGGCAGTTCTCTTGGTCCACGCGCTTGGGGAGGTGGCTGCTCAAGGTCAGTCCCTGCGACTCTCAATTCATGGCTTGGATCTCTGGGAGTCTCTGCCTCTGGCTCTACCGTCGGCACTCGTTCCATATCTTCACGTTCCTCCTGGCGTTGTGCCGCTAGCATGGGAGACACAGCCGTCTCCTCTGCCACACCCATCAGCGCTCCGCTCTTTGTAACCACTGCAACTACACCGTTGGCTGTAGGAGATATCCCGTTGCTGCATCCCACCTGTGATGCCCCCGCTGCCGACTCTCCTTCCACGTTCTTCAGCAGTCTATCGCCCCCGTCACCGTTACTTCTAGCCGTTGTGTCTGCTGTGGCGTTACCACAGCCTTCGTCTAATGGAGGTTTTGGCACATAAACCTGGTGCTGGGTTACACGCTGCGCATGGGTCACCTTCCTCACCGGACGCAGAGTTGGATTTTTCCTAAAGCAGGTCTCATCAGCGTGTCCAAATATGTTGCAGAAGGAGCAATATTTCGACAGGTTTTCCATCTCCACCGGCTGCCAAAAACCATACTGGTCCTCTCCAATCCATATTCTCTTCACCGGCGTAGCAGCAAGGTTGATTTCTACCAGGACCCGCGCCACCGATGGGCGTCGAAGGTCGCATGGTGCAGCGTCAACCCGGAGAGGTCGACCCAGCATTGCAGCGAGCCGCAGCAACTGGTTCTTTTGAAAGAATGGTAGAGGAAGATCCGGGAACGCCACCCACACCGGAGCCGCAGCCAACTCCTGATTCGCTTTGAACTCAAGGGACCACTTGGAGATTGACATGGGTGAACTCCGAACATACCTAATTCTCCGAGCGAATAACCGGGCGTAGTCCTCCTCCAATGTTGGGCGGAGCAGCACATGCTTCGGATCTAGGAGGCCGACCGTGCAGTCCCCCTTGAGGCCGAGAGAGGTGATAAATCTTCTGATAATCTCCATGGAAGGCCTGGAGTATGAGAACCTACCCACGAGCGCGTTCTGGAACGGTTCTGAAAGCGTCGCAATCTCCTGTCTTGTCAGCCGGAGGGCAGGTTCTCCTCGGAAGGAAGAGATCTCGCCCAGCGCTGCCATACCAGTTCCGGTTAATCCAGTTGATGCCACTGCCGCGTAGGATTTGGGCGGTGGCGGCCCTCCCTCTGGGGGTTGCACCATGCACGTCCGACGGCGAATACTGACCCAAGGTTCCCACGAAACTTTGGGCTAGGGTTCGCTTCGTTTTCTTGGCAAATAGCTACTTTTATCAATATTCAGCAAATAATTCTTTGCTAGACTTGAATGAGCTTTCAAACATATTTAAAAATATTTTTGGACCAACGTAAAATTGAATTAATTTTTTTTGTATATTCAGTGGCTTTTTTCTTTTACATTAATAGGTCTGGATGCATGACATATAATTTTTATTCAACTCTATCCCACCATGACCTAGGTTTATATATATTGTCATTTCTCCTAATCAAGATTTCATATTGGATCCTTTTCTTTTTGTTGTAATTCAGATGCTTCTTTGATTGATAGATTAAAAGTCTTCAAGAATGGTGGGAGCAATAATGGTTTCTTTGGACAAGACATCATCTATTGAAAATGAGTCTCGAACTCTCAACATTGAACAACTACAACTTGCAAGGGTAAATATACATATTTTCTTATTTTTCTTTCTTTCTTCTTTTTTTTGGTTGTCTATTCTTTGTTTATTTTTGGAGATTTTGATGATTTTGGTTCTGATAATTTGTATAGGAGGCAGCACTTTATGTGATGAGTACAAGGAGCATGGAAGAAGCTCTTTTAATGACATTGCTTCTAATAAAGAGAAATGGGGAGAAAGAAGAAGAGAGGAGTGGTCCTTTAGAGATTTTAAGCATTTCATTGCTGATAATGATTTGATAGATGTAGGTTTTGATGGAAATCCCTGGACTTGGTGTAATAATTGGGAAAATGAAGGAGAAATCAAACAAAGGCTGGACAGAATGTTGTGTACTCCTATCGGGTTCCAGAGGTTTGATAAAACTAGATGCAAACATGTGGATAATTACAGCTCAGACCATAGTATGCTTGTGGTTGATACTGAACCTGTGGAGGAAAAAAGAAGGAAAAAATTCATTTTTGACAAAAAGTAGATACGGCAAGAAGGGATTGCAAAGGTGATTGATGAAGCTTGGAAGATAGAAGTGGAAGGATCAAGAATGTATAAAGTCACAAGGAAGATTTCTAATTGTAGAGTGGCCTTACTAAAATGGAAGAACAGTTTTCAGCATAACTCTAGGAAAGAAATTAATAGAATTAAGGCTGAGATGGAGAGGCTTAGAGAGTCACCTGATTTCAATAGAAGGGCTATGGATGAGCTAAAGATTCAACTCAAGAGAGCTTACTCTAATGAGGAATTGTACTGGGCCCAAAAGTCTAGAGTGTGAGAACCCAGAAAAAAAAAATTTATTATTTATTTATTATTTTATTCCTGTGCACCCGTTTTCTTTTATTTCTGTCCAAGTTGGCCTTCGACGACTGGGTGGTTACTCTAGCCTCCCGAGGTAACACCGGACAATTAGCTATTTGATGCTCCGCACTCCCGCAGCGCAAGCATTTCCTTTCTTTCCTCCAACAGTTGTCCTCAGTGTGGTTTGGTTTCCCACAAAATCCACAGGGTACGCGTGCAACTGAGGCCGAACTTCCTTGTGAGACGCCTCTCTGTGGGCCCCGTCCATTGTGACCACCCCTCGGCGGAGTCCCTCGCGTCATCCCCGGTTGCCTTCCTCCCCCGGCTCCTCTTCCAAACTTGGGAGGGGTCCCTTTATCCCCTTGGGTCGAACTACTCGCAGAGAACCCCGTTTTTTCACCTGAAAGTTCCTTACTTGAAGCCTGGCATTTTCAACTCGCAAAGCTTTCTCCACAGCGTCACTAAAGGTATTGATCTGGGCTACCGCCAGATCCTTTTGAATTTCCACATTGAGCCCTTGAATAAAACGCCGAACTCTCCTTTGCTCCGTTAGAATGAGTTCAGGGGCGAACTTAGATAAACGAGTAAACTGGCTCTCGTACTCAGCCACCGATTGCGTTCCCTGACGGAGTCTAATGAACTCGTCCTCTTTTTTTTCCTGAACTAGAGGGGGAAAGTATTTCGCGTTGAAGTCCCTCATAAAGTTTACCCATGTTCTTGGTGTTTGTTCCCGGTCCCACTTCAGTCGTATCATGTTCCACCAAGAACGCGCGGCCCCTTCCAATTGGAAGACAGCGAATGTAACCTGTCTCTCTTCTGAATAGTGTAGGGCGGCAAAAATATCTATCATTTTCTCTAACCATTTTTCGGCCACGTCCGGATCTGGCCCCCCCAGAAATTTTGGCGGAGAGAACTTCTGAAATCTCTCTAGGGCCCGATCTTCACTCTCTACTACATGGCCAGGGTTCCCAGGTTGCTGGATAGGAGGTTGGCCCTGCTGTTCCACTACGTGGGCTAACAGGTCGGTCATTTGCTGCATAGCAGCAGATATTTGGGCACTAGGGTCAACCCTAGGTTCAGGATTTGGTTCAGTCGTAGTATCCCTAGTACCCCCGTCAGTTGTGGGTTGCCTAACCCCGCGCCCGCGGCCTCGTCTACTACGAGTGCCTTCCATTGCTCTAATGTCACTCTAAAGTCGAGGCACAAAATAATATTAAAAGTGCATATAAATATAATCATATAAACATGAACAAAGAACCAAAAATAAACACCATATAAGGCATGTATACACAGAACACATAACTGTGTCAAACAGTCCTACATGAGCAGTCAAGCAAATATATACAAAAGTACTCCCGTGAAGCCAAAAGAGAGTCTGTCAAAATACACTGTACAACCTAGGTCCCAAAAGGTACAAAACAGCTAACCAAAAGCTTTTCCTAGGTATCCCTCACACGGGATCAAAACAAGGCTCAAAAGCCCTAATCTAGTCCTCGACGGAGCCAACCGACTCCCCCCCAGAGCTAAAGCTAGGGGCGCCTCCCTGACCTGCAGCTCCGTCACCTGGAACTTCCCCTGGCGCATTGGTGCCAATCACTCCCTGGATGAGTGCCCCACACGCATCGATAATAGCGCCGGACCGGTCTCTCACCTCCCGGACTACCCTAGTGAGGCGATCGTTAACCACCTGCAAATGCTCCCTCAGCGTGTTCGTCCTCTCCTGCTCCATGGCCACGTCCCCCTGGAGCTCTCCAATCCTATCGGCCTGCATCCGCGTGATGCCCCTAAGTCTAAGGGTCTCAGTGCACTCCCTGGCGGCGGCACATCTAAGCCTCCGTCATTCAGCAAGTACCGCCACAACCACGTGGTCCGCGTAAGAGTAAAACTGGCAACGCCTATAGCGGCGGGTCCGGCTAGCGGTATACCACAGCCGGATCGGACCTCCCGGTCTCTCCTGGTAGTCGATAACCCGTGGGCGCCTCTGAGGTGGCTCATCTCCGCCCGCTCCACTAGTGCCAGCCATAACCTACAAAGATAGCAAAGGTTTATAGCTTAGACAATATATTCACAATTAATGGCGTCTAAACACAATCCCCCAAAAGTTTTAAGGATCAGGTTTCAGGTTCGCCCAGGGTATTTCTAACCTAGGCTCTGATACCACCTGTGACAGCCCCACCTTCCCCTAAGGCGTACCAAAGGGGTTAGCGGACTGCCTGCCCAGCTCTCGCCAGGACTACTAAAACGGTAAAACAGTAACTCAAGTCGTTCGGGAATCTACTAGCGCGCTTAACCAAGCCAACAATCAAGAAACGGAAAAAAACAAAAGTTAAACATAAAGTGAATAGTGATTACCACGTCACAATCCGTCAGGACCCAATTGAATACAAGTAACTTTTTCAACCCCTGAAAGGAATATATACAAGCCAAATATAATACATTGAACATGAGTACACACACACTGTTACAAACCACATTCGTGTGTTTACAAGCCAAAAGGATGCATTTAAATCCAAGTACAATTAAGTTTCCAACTATTGAGGAGCTATACAAAATCTCTCAACTAGCTCTACTCAACTCATTCTTCAAAATCAAAAGTCCAAAAGGTAAATCCCTGTAAGGAAAACAAAATTCACGGAGTGAACTTTCGTCCAATGAGGTACCATCACGTAAATATACCAGGATCACATAAACACAAGAATATTCAATCCAAATACGTACGTCCAGAAAGCAAAAACAACAACACCCAAGTATAAGGAAGAAAAGGATACGAATGGCTCTCAAGAGCCCTTTTCCTCTTTTGCCATGTTTGATCTCATCTCATTGACTCTCCGTCAATGTATACCAGGTAATCATGACCGTAGACTCCTCTTTACTCCAATTATCCGTCCACCTCACTTTCCCCTTACCAGGCCCGAACACCAAACAGTACAGAGTTGGTATTACTCGAGTATACCGGAATCAAGGGTCTCATACCCAAAGATTCCCAAATACAGTCCCCATGGCTTGTCAAATGTCCCCGACCAAATCCTTACTGGCTCGAGTCCATTGACTTCCAATGAGGTAGAGCTCAGAGTGAACAGTAAAGATTGGTATCCAATTGACACCAAATCAAGTACAGTCAAGAGTATTCAAGTGATACAAGTACAGTCAAGTAAGCCTAATATAATAACCAGTCAAGAAGGCCAGAGAGTACGAGAGTGGTCAAGTACACCCTCGGCTCTCCTAGCTCAAACAATCATCACAACTAGTCCAAATCACAGAATTCAAGTACCAGAAAGCCACGAAATAACAAACATGTGAGTAGTACACTCACCAAGTTCAACAAAGAAATTTCACAAGTTTTCGCCCGACGTGAGTCTCGGATCACCGGCACGCCCTATAACAATCAAGAAAGTACAATGAAAACTCAAACACAAGTCGAATACCTTTTTCTAGGAACTATTAAGGCAAGACCCAAATATAGCTTGGAAATAAAAAATACATAACATTTAGGGTTAAAAGTAGAAATAAACCCTAAGATTATTCATTTCTATCAAATCTCAACCCAACTCATAAGAATCCAATACCCTAGACACTTGGACAGCATGTCCCCTAAAATTTCAGCTTTTCCAACCTACAAGACAACCATTAAAAGCTATCCAACACAACCACAAACACCCAAACAATTCATAAGCCATTCAATATACTTCATTGGGGTCATAATACCCCTCAATTATAGCCAATTAGAAGCTCAACTATCAACCATAGAAAACCCCCAATTAGTAACCCTAAATCTGAAATTTTCCGCACAAGCGGAAATTTTCCGCAATTAACCACAATTAATGCACAAGAGAGCTATATAATGTCATTTAGAACCATCAATTCCAGCTCAATCATCTCAATCATAGGAAAACAAAAAATTCCCACAAAAATCAGAAAATTAGCTAGCTTCACTCCAATCCACCAAATCTTTCGAAAAATCACGTATATAGCTACTATAAGGCACCAATTGTCCATTGTGATATTTTTCCACTTCCATTCAGGTATCTCAAGAGGTTGTAACAGTCCAGAGGGTTTTTGGTGTTTAGCCTTGACTTGCTGGCAAATCAGACAGGTTTGGATATATTGAGCAATCTCCCTCTTCATCTTATCCCACCAGTACAACCGTCGCAAGTCTTGGTACATCTTATTACTACCAGGATGGATCGTGTATTTCGATCGATGGGCTTCCTCTAAAATTTCTCTTTTCAGGTTTTCATCATTGGCTACCACTACTCGGTTCCTATACCTTAAAATCACTTCAGGACCCAAATTGAAATCAGGTAGTGCTTCCTTTTCCACCTTTTCCTTCCACTTTTGTACCATCGGATCCTTCTCTTGGGCTTCCTTAATTCGATCGAGAATAGTAGATGTCACCCGAATATTCCCAAAAGTTATTTGTTTGCATCCCAGTCTAGGGTTCCACTCGCTCGTTGCTCCTAACATCTCCCACTCCTTGACCATCAGCCCTGCTACTTGAGCCTTTCGACTTAGGGCGTCCGCCACTACGTTAGCCTTACCGGGATGGTAGTTGATTGTGCAGTCATAGTCTTCTAAGAGTTCCATCCACCGACGTTGCCTCATATTCAACTCCTTTTGGAAAAAGAGGTACTTAAGACTCTTATGGTCTGAATAAACCTCAAAGGTAACCCCGTAGAGATAGTGTCTCCACTTTTTCAGAGCAAAGACCACAGCAGCTAACTCCAAGTCATGGGTAGGGTAGTTTTGTTCATGGGTTTTTAGTTTCCTAGAGGCAAAAGCAATCACGTTCTTATTTTGCATCAACACACACCCTAAGCCTTCCCTCGAAGCATCGGTATAAACAGTAAAACTGTCCTTCCCATTAGGCAAGGCCAAAACAGGAGCCCTGGTTAACCTTCGTTTCAACTCCTGAAAACTGGTTTCACACCTAGTATCCCACACAAAACGGCTATTTTTCTTCGTTAGATCGGTTAAAGGGCCGGCCAGTTTGGAAAAGTCTTTAATAAAGCGTCTATAGTACCCAGCCAACCCTAAGAAACTGCGAATCTCAGTGGGGTTTTTCGGCCTCTTCCATTCAGCCACTGCCTCTACTTTCGCGGGATCGACCGTGATACCTTCTTTTGAAATCACATGCCCCAAGAAAGAGATTTCCTCCAGCCAAAATTCACACTTACTAAATTTGGCGTATAGCCGATGATCTCTCAGGGTTTGTAACACTAGCTTCAAATGTTGTTCATGTTCCTCACGAGTTTTAAAATAGACCAAAATGTCGTCAATAAACACGACAACAAATCGGTCCAGGTAGGGTTTGAAAACCCAATGCATCAAATCCATAAAGGCAGCAGGGGCATTGGTCGACCCAAAGGGCATGACCGCAAACTCAAAATGCCCATATCTAGAATTGAAAGCAGTCTTGGGTACATCTTATTTCTTAATAAGCAACTGATAGTAACCCTGTCGGAGATCTAACTTTGAAAAGACCACCGCGCCTTGCAACTGGTCAAACAGTTCATCGATATGGGGAAGTGGGTATTTGTTCTTAATGGTCATATTGTTTAATCCCCGATAATCGATACACAATCTTAAAGTTCCATCCTTCTTCTTAACAAATAGTACCGGAGCCCCCCACGGAGATCCACTCTCATGAATAAACCCACGCTCCTATAAGTCCTGCAATTGCAATTTCAACTCCTTGAGTTCAGCTGGTGCCATTCGATAGGGGGTCTTAGAGATAGGTGACGCCCCCGGCAATAAGTCGATCTTAAACTCTATCTCTCTCTCCGGAGGTAAAGTGACTAATTCATCAGGAAACACATCCAACAACCATTCCTTGGATGGAGGATGCACAAGAGAAGGTTAAATTGATCCGTCAAAGACTCCAAACAGCTCAAAGCCGACAAAAGAGCTACGCAGATAACCGAAGGAAAGATTTGGAGTTCGAAGTTGGAGATCGTGTTTTCCTTAAGATCACGCCATTATGAAGCGTCACTGTGGGTAGAGGAAAGAAACTTCAACCACGGTTCGTGGGGCCTTATACAATTCTTCAGCGAGTGGGGAAAGTAGCGTACCGACTCGAGTTGCTGCCAAGTTTATCTCGAATTCATGATGTTTTCCATGTCTCGATGCTGAAAAAGTACTATCCCGATCCAACCCACATTGTGCGACCAGAGGAGATTGAGTTAGATAAGGCACTCACTTACGAAGAGAGACCTATACAAGTACTCGATCGAAGGATTAAGGAATTGAGGAAAAAGCAAATTCCATTAGTGAAGGTTATGTGGAGAAATCATGGAATAGAAGAGGCAACTTGGGAGTTGGAGGAAGAGATGCAAAAGAAATACCCTGAGCTATTTAGTAACCCAAGTGAGCAATTTCGAGGGCGAAATTCTTTAAGGGGGAGAGAGTGTGAGAACCCAGAAAAAAAAATTTATTATTTATTTATTATTTTATTCTTGTGCACCCGTTTTCTTTTATTTGCTTTATTATATTACTTTTATCAACATTTTATCCGTAAATATAGTTTTTAAATCATTTTTTTTAGTATAAGGTAGTTCGTGAGAAATTTGGAACGTAATTTGGGCGTGGGACCAGCTAGTGCATTAAGTGAGAGAAATTCGGCCGATTAGCTTAAATTTTGTGTAAAGGGATTCTATTACTGGGTATTAGGAGATAGTTGGAGGTTACCTAGATGGATTAGCCATGAGGGACAAGAAGATAACTCTAGCAAAACAAAGTGCCAAGTGTCCAATTTTGGTTAGACCAAGCTTACCTAACTTTTGACTAAACTTTCCATACTTTCCTTAAAGTTCAATTTTGACCAAGATGTCTTCATTCTTCACTTGTCTTTGCCGAAACTTCTTGGGAGCAAAGGAGAAAAATTCTTCAACCTTTCATCTTCAAATCCTTGCTAAATCTTGAAAACCAACCGTTTATTTCTTGAATTAGTCCATAAAATCGCCTTGCTAAGAGTGTTTGAAGAACTTAGTGGTGTTGTTTTGGAAGAAAACCTCACAAGCTACAACCTTTCTTGAAGAACTAAGGTATCTTGCTTGGAGCTCATCTTTTGTTTCTAATTTTGGCCAATTGGTGCCTTATAGTAGCTATATACGTGATTTTTCGGAAGATTTGGTGGATTGGAGTGAAGCTAGCTAATTTTCTGATTTTTGTGGGAATTTTCTGTTTTCCTATGATTGAGATGATTGAGCTGGAATTGATGGTTCTAAATGGCATTATATAGCTCTCTTGTGCATTAATTGCGGTTAATTGCGGAAAATTTCCGCTTGTGCGGAAAATTTCAGATTTAGGGTTACTAATTGGGGGTTTTCTATGGTTGATAGTTGAGCTTCTAATTGGCTATAATTGAGGGGTATTATGACCCCAATGAAGTATTTTGAATGGCTTATGAATTGTTTGGGTGTTTGTGGTTGTGTTGGATAGCTTTTAATGGTTGTCTTGTAGGTTGGAAAAGCTGAAATTTTAGGGGACATGCTGTCCAAGTGTCTAGGGTATTGGATTCTTATGAGTTGGGTTGAGATTTGATAGAAATGAATAATCTTAGGGTTTATTTCTACTTTTAACCCTAAATGTTATGTATTTTTCATTTCCAAGCTATATTTGGGTCTTGCCTTAATAGTTCCTAGAAAAAGGTATTCGACTTGTGTTTGAGTTTTCATTGTACTTTCTTGATTGTTATAGGGCGTGCCGGTGATCCGAGGCTCACGTCGGGCGAAAACTTGTGAAATTTCTTTGTTGAACTTGGTGAGTGTACTACTCACATGTTTGTTATTCCGTGGCTTTCTGGTACTTGAATTCTGTGATTTGGACTAGTTGTGATGATTGTTTGAGCTAGGAGAGGCGAGGGTGTACTTGACCACTCTCGTACTCTCTGGCCTTCTTGACTGGTTATTATGTTAGGCTTACTTGACTGTACTTGTATCACTTGAATACTCTTGATTGTACTTGATTTGGTGTCAATTGGATACCAATCTTTACTGTTCACTCTGAGCTCTACCTCATTGGAAGTCAATGGACTCGAGCCAGTAAGGACTTGGTCGGGGACATTTGACAAGCCATGGGGACTGTATTTGGGAATCTTTGGGTATGAGACCCTTGATTCCAGTATACTCGAGTAATACCAACTCTGTACTGTTTGGTGTTCGGGCCCGGTAAGGGGAAAGTGAGGTGGACGGATAATTGGAGTAAAGAGGAGTCTACGGTCATGATTACCTGGTATACATTGACGGAGAGTCAATGAGATGAGATCAAGCATGGCAAAAGAGGAAAAGGGCTCTTGAGAGCCATCCGTATCCTTTTCTTCCTTATACTTGGGTGTTGTTGTTTTTGCTTTCTGGACGTACGTATTTGGATTGAATATTCTTGTGTTTATGTGATCCTGGTATATTTACGTGACGGTACCTCATTGGGCGAAAGCTCACTCCGTGAATTTTGTTTTCCTTACAGGGATTTACCTTTTGGACTTTTGATTTTGAAGAATGAGTTGAGTAGAGCTAGTTGAGAGATTTTGTATAGCTCCTCAATAGTTGGAAACTTAATTGTACTTGGATTTAAATGCTTCCTTTTGGCTTGTAAACACACGAATGTGGTTTGTAACAGTGTGTGTGTACTCATGTTCAATGTATTATATTTGGCTTGTATATATTCCTTTCAGGGGTTGAAAAAGTTACTTGTATTCGATTGGGTCCTGACGGATTGTGACGTGGTAGTCACTATTCACTTTATGTTTAACTTTTGTTTTTTTCCGTTTCTTAATTGTTGGCTTGGTTAAGCGCGCTAGTAGATTCCCGAACAACTTGAGTTACTGTTTTACCGTTTAGTAGTTCTGGCGAGAGCTGGGCAGGCAGTCCGCTAATCCCTTTGGTACGCCTTAGGGGAAGGTGGGGCTGTCACATAGAGTGACTTGGTTGAAGGAGGGGAACAAAAATTCACAGTTCTTTCATGCTAGTGTCAAAGGAAGAATGAGAAGGAACAGGATGTCAAATGTACAAAGAGATGATGGAACATGGACAACAAATAAGAGGGAATTAAGAGAGGAAGTTGCTAGTTACTACAAACAGCTCTTTGACAGTCAAGGCACTGAAGGCGTTGAGGATATTCTGAGGGGTATACCAAACACAATTTCTGATCAAATGAATGTAAACCTGACTAGAACTATCACTGAGGCTGAGATTAAGTCTGCACTTTTTTCCATGAATCCAAACAAAGCCCCTGGGCCTGATGGGATGACACCATTATTTTTCCAAAAGTTCTGGAGTACTATCAGGTCTGATGTTGTCCCAGCTATCCAAAGTTTCTTCCACTCAGGATTCATGCTTAAGTCTCTAAATCACACGGTTGTCTCATTGATTCCTAAAGTTGATATGCCTTTCAATCTTAAACAGTACAGACCTATAAGTCTTTGTAATGTTTTGTATAAAATCATTTCCAAAGTGCTTGCTAATAGACTCAAACATAATCTGGACTACTGTATAAGCAAGAACCAAGCAGTTTTTGTCCTAAGGAGACAAATATTAGATAATGTTAATTTGTCCCATGAATATCTCCACTATCTGAAAAACAAAAGACAAGGTTCAGTAGGGTGTATGGCTTTAAAACTTGACATGGCAAAAGCCTATGATAGGGTTGAGTGGAAATTCTTAGTTGCCATCATGCAGAAAATGAGTTTCTCTGAGATGTGGATCAATTGGATATGGAAATGCTTATCAACTGTTTCATACTCGTTCAAGATAAATGGTGATCAGAAAGGCTATGTCATCCCTAAGAGAGGCATAAGATAGGGGGACCCTCTTTCTCCCTACTTGTTCTTAATCTACTCAGAGGGTCTATCAAACCTGTTAAGAAGAGCTGAGGGGAGTAAGTTGATATCAGGTATCAGCATCAGTAGAAGAGGCCTATTAGTATCACACTTGTTCTTTGCTGATGATACCTTAGTTTTCTGCAAAGCAAGTCCTGATCAAGCTGAGGAGCTCATGAAAATTTTAGCAAATATGAAAAAGGCTCTAGTCAGATGGTAAACTATGACAAATCATCTGTGTTTTTCAGTAAGAACACACCTAAGGGGGAAAAAGTTGTTGTGTGCAAAAAGCTAGGAAATGTCCAAATGGTAAGCCAAGGTAAGTATCTTGGACTACCTATGGTCATTACAAGATCCAAGGAGCAACTATTTGGTTTTATCAGGAATAATTGTCAACGAAGGATGGAAAGTTGGAAAAACAAAATGCTATGCACTGCAGGGAAGGAAGTACTGCTGAAAGCCATCACAATGGCTTTGCTTACATATGCCATGTCCTGTTTCAAACTACCAGGAAAACTCTGTAAAGATATCAGTGCTATGATGGCTAGGTTCTGGTGGGGAGAAGAAAGGGGAAAAAAGAAGATGCATTAGTGCTCCTGGTCAAAACTTACAAAGGACAAAGGCAGAGGGAGATTGGGATTTAGGGACCTGCAGGATTTCAATAAAGCTCTCCTTGGAAAGCAAATTTGGAGACTGGTGACATGCCCAAATCTATTGCTAAGCAAGATTATGAAGGCGAAGTACTATCCAGACTGCTCAATATTCCAATGCAAGGTGAGTCCAACTGCTTCATGGGTCTGGAAAAGTATAGCTAGTGTTAGAGATAAAGTGGGGAGGGGAATCTGGAAGAAAATTGGGGATGGTAACAGTACCAACGTTTGGGATGATAGTTGGATCCCAAATAACTAAGAAGGGAAACCTACTACTCCTAAACCCCAAAGCTGCTGCCTACACAAAGTGAAAGAGTTGATAACAAATTTCAGATGGAACAGTCCACTGATCTTCAGTATTTTCAATGAAAAAGATGCTGAAGAAATCCTCAAAATCCCAATAAGTTTGGCGGGCAGGGCTAATTGCAGTTTTTGGATAGCAGGCAGTAATGGAAACTACGCTGTGAAGTCAGCCTACAAGTTGTTGAAAAGGGAGGAGAAAGTCCAGCAACAAGAAGGTAGAGGGCAAGGGGAAACCAGCATTAAAGGACAGAAGGAAAAAGATTAGAGGAAGATGTGGAAAATGGATATTAAAGGCAAACAAAAGAACTTTATTTGGAAATGTCTGAACGAAGCTCTACTAGTGAATGAGCTCATATATTACAAAACTAGAATGGGGGAACCACTATGCCAAGTATGTGGCGAAGGGGAGGAGACAATAGAACACCTGTTCTTTTTCTGCAATCAAGCGAAGGAAGTATGGAGATTGGCACCAGTGCAGTGGGATAGAATTGCTGACAGTAGAGGCAACTTCAACAAATGGTGGAGTGGATTGATGGAAGCAACAAACAGAAGTGAAGGACATCAGCACCAAGCTCTTACTGTGAACATTCTCTGGTAACTTTGGAAAGCCAGGAATGAGAAGATCTTTAACAACAAATGCCAGAATCCTTTTGACATTGTACAGAAAGCTCATCTAGAATGGATAGAGTACACTGAAGTGCAAAGTAGAGACAAATGAGTGAGCAGCTAGGAAACAACAACAAGTGATGAAGAGGAACCGTGTGACATTACAAACAGCAACATGATGACAATTGTAGTGGAGGTAAGCCAGCAGAAGGAAAGGAAAGCTGTAGGCATTGGCATAGTGGCTAAACAAGACAACAGTGTGCATGCTGCATGGGCCTTAAAGGACAGAAGTACAAGTGACAATTTACTCGATTATGCTGCTGCACTCAAACTAACATTGTGCAAAATCAGAGAAAAGCCTTGGCCAGATGTTAAATTGCTAGTTTCATCCACTCAGTTGCTGCGAGTGCTGAAAACAAACAAGACACAAGATATTAGACTTTTTGCTCAACTGGAGGACATTCACATGCTCAAAGCTTTGTTTATGAACTGCTCATTTAGCTTGGTAGGCAACCAGTGTAATAGACTAGGGAGAAGAATTAGCAAGTATGCTACTATTTTAGTGCAAGATGAGGAATATCTAAGTTTTCAGTGTCAAATGACACTATTGTAAAGCTCTTTTTGGGCCGTTGCTCAAGTTTGTATAGCTTGTTCTGAATTCAATATATTTCCTAACGTTTTCGTAAAAAAAAAAATGGCTTAGATATATAAAATATCCAACGATTTCTTGAGCTTAAAATTTTTTTTTTCTATTTTCTAAGTACTTTGGATCTATAATTCTTACTTATTTGATGATTCTTTCTGTTACTTGGTTGATGATTTTTTTTGTTGTAATCTGTATCATAAGCTACAAAATTATAGGTTATTTTGTGTTCTTAAATCATGTACTAAAATAGGTGAGTTTCTCTTTCTCTTTTTTTCTTTTTTAAATAAAAGTGGTATTCAAAATCAAGAGATAGTTGGAATCTTTAAATGGTTAATTCCAAATCGACTTATGTTTAAGGATAGGTTGAAATAAAATGCTAAGAAATAAAGGGTGGATCTATTTTACAAATGGGGTAATAAACTCGTGTTTAAAATTAGAAAATATGTATTTATAGAATATTTTTCATGCTCAAAAGAAAAAATTGAGACTATTGTAAAAGTTCAAAAACTATAATCCATTTCTTAAATTGCGTATTTTTTTTTATGAAGAAAGTTTATCCTATTACAAAAAAAAAATGTTTACAAGGCCACGGGGATCCCTTTTATTTTTTTATTTTTTTCCAAAATAGGAGGACCCTCTAGACTTAAAAATCAACCGGGCAGCAGCTTGCAGCAGAGTGCAAGGTTCCCTTGTATTATGGATACGGGGCAGGGACGGTCATCAGAAGGACCGTCCCTGGGCAGTTTGTGATAGCCCCACCTCACCCTAAGGCGAACCAAAGGGTTCGGCAGCCGCCTGCCCAACTCTCGCCGGGACTCAGTCGGTTCAGTTTAGAACGATCTAATATGTCCGGAACATACAAACGCGCGAACGAAAAGGGAGTCGGCCATGAATAGTAACCGACACATCAAAATCCAACCAAGCATCAATCAAATATATATACATCTTGAAATTAAGCATATACAATCCAAAGTGGCATACAAAAGTATTCAAAAGTTGATACATATACAGTTTGCCAAATCAAAAGAGAAACGGACCCAAAAGTACATTTAGGGTTTCAATCAATGAGCTATACAAAAGATATGTCCATCTAGCTCAATTCGGCAACCAACTATCAAATCCAGTCCAAAAGAATTTATTTTCCTGTAAGGAACAGAAAGGGGTGAGCTTGCACTCAATGAGGTACCAGACATATAGCAGTAAAATCATGGTATTTCACATTTAACAAATCAGGTACACATGCCAGATGTAAAGGAAAGGAACCAATGATTCAAATAGGAAGGATACAGGTGGCTCTCAGGAGCCAAATTCCTATTTGCGTCACCGAAACTTGATCGAAATAATAGTTGACACTCCGTCAACGCTACAGAAGTAACCAATACCGTAGACTCCACTTTCTTCGACTCCTTCCACCTCACATACCCCCACCGAGCCCGAAATCCAATCAGATCAGAAATGATAATACTCGAGTATACCGGAATCAAGGGTCTCAATACCCAAAGATCCCAAAACAGACTACCGTGGTTCGTTATCTAATCGACCAGGCCCTTGCCGGCCCGACTCGAGTAACTGGCCACAGGTGTTGAGCTCAGAGGTCACAGAAAGGTCGTTGGATACAAGCTTCCAAACGACGTCAGAACAGATACAGATCCAGATACAGATAACAGATACAGATACAGATAGCAGATTCAGATACGCACTCAAAATTGACATATGAACAGACAAGAGAACGAGTGTGATAAAGTACACCCTCGCCTCCCTTTTATCAAAATAGTATTTGGCTCCAACAGTCATAAATCAAGTATTTCAGATATTCAGATATTTCACATAACGGGTAGCAGGTAGTGGAACACTCACCCGTGTCAGTACAGATACCTCAAAAGTTTTTGCCCAAAAGAGAGCTTTAATCACCAAGAAACCCTAAAATAATCAAAGTAAAACAATTGAAGGTTCCACTTTCAAAAATCGAGTATACAGAATGCACATGTGAGGCTCGACTACCAGTCGTATGCCTCGCCAAATAATTACTAATGCAAGGGTGCAGAACAGGATTTTTGGAAACGAAAAGGTAACATGAAGACCTAGGCTCAAACAACCCAAAAGCCCTTCATTTCTACAAAAAGGCAATTCAAACTTAAAGGAACCAAACGGCCTAGAAAATTGGACAGCACTTCCCTTAAATTTGCTTACTTTTCCAGCCGTCATGGCGTCATTATTTTCCTCAGCCAGTCCCAAAGTCACACACAAAATAAGTTCATTCAATAGCCGTTCAGTAAGCTCCAAGTAGTACAAGTACACTGCAAGCTAGGGAAAAGTCCGGAAATGAAAGTCAAGCCCTAAGATATTCAAATAAGCACGATGAGACTCGATTACAAGTCATAAACCAATTCCAAATACCACCAAAATAGGGCTCCATAAGCATACATAAGCATTAGAGGAAACCAGAAAAAATCCGGAAATGGAGTAAGTGTTAACCCGGAAAAAAATAGTTTTTGACGTCATTATGCGGTTTTGGTACCAATGGCACTACGATTATCGGATGAAGGTACAAGACCCACCGTTTCGAAGCTAAGAGATATGGATACAATATTACAGAAGGTCACTCAGCCCAGTTTTGAGTGTAACCAGGTCAAAAATGCAAGATACTACACCAGAACCGTAAAAATAGATTCACAGAACGCATTCTAGTGCAAACATCATAAATCAGCCTACCTAAGTCCAAATCAAGAAATTCCAAAGCCATCTGAAAGCTAAGAAACAGGGATACATTTCATCAGAAGACCTCAACAACCAATTCGGAAGCATTCCTAACCAAAATAACCAATTACAGAAGCAATTCCCAATTCGCGTAAAACCAGGGCAGCAAGGGTAATTCCATCTTTTCTCAAGCTACGCTACTCCCATTGACCTGAAATTTTGTCGGCACCTCGAAAATATCATTCCCTACAACTTTCATGTTTTAACCCAAGGCCAATTCGGCCTCTAACTATGAGCTACAAAACCGGGCAGAATGTAATTCCAAGAACCCTAATTTTCCAGTTTTCTTCCAAAACAGAAATTGCTTGCAATTTACCACTTTTTCCACCTTCTAGCTTCCTTACATACCATTTCCAATCATCATACATAACCACATAATCATATTCATATGAAAATAGAAAAATCCCCAAAAATTATAAAACTTCATCAATTCAACCAAAAATCAAGATATAATCCATAAAGTGCATCTTATACTACCACCAATCATGAATTAAGCATCATTAGAGGGAGGAGAGGGGTCCTTCACTACTCACCTTAGTAAAACAAGAGAGAGAGCAATTAGTCACCTTAGCTTTCCAAGCAACTCCCCAAAACACCTCACTATCACTCACTTAAGGTTTCCTATGGAGCAAAACCAAGATTCAATGGTTGATTTGGTAGATTGGAGCAAGATTGAAGCAAACCTTGGAGAGCTTTTTCTTTCTTTCTTCCTTGTAGAGAGGTTCGGCCACAAGCTTGGAAAAAATGGAAGATTCTTGGTCAATTTTTGGGTTTATTTAGTAAATGGTAAAAGGATGAATAGTAAGTCAAATGTAGGAATGCATCTCTAAGTGACACATGTCACTTTCATTAATTACTTGCCTAACTTTTTCCCTCTCTCACACCAACCACTTGGTAACCTCTAAATATCTCATAACAACCGATAAATTAAACCCAGTATCCAAATCTTAACCTAGTTGGCCGAATTTTACCGAACTTTCCGCACTAGTGGGTCCCACGTCCGATATACATTCTTATTTTCTAAAAATCTAACTGATACTAGAAAACTCATCTAAAAACTATATTTACTCATAAAAATTATTTTCACAATTTTTGAATAAATAAAATGTGGAAAAACGTGTAATTAATATTAGCAATTAAGAAAAGTACGGGTTCTCACACAGTTCATGGCCAAGATTTGGCAAAAAAAATTTGTACGGTCTAGATTTCATCTTGTATCTCGATTTTAACAACATGTGTGAGACCCACAAAATTTTGTTCTAAAGTTACGCCGTGGACAAACAAAGTTACACCATGTGCAAATAAAGTTACGCCGTGTCCAAAATGCACATAATTGCCACCTGCAACCGTTCCTGCCCTTGGTCCTTGTATTATTCGTGTGGCAGCAACCAAGAACAGAATGAGAGGAAATTGCTAACCGCCGAAATTGCTGACCGCCAAATTGTCCCATCCAAGAGCCCCACTTAATCGGACAGAAGCGAAAATGCTAATGGACACCTGGTAAAGAAAGCCCCTCACCACCTGGTAAAGAAAGCCCCACGTACAGAAGTGAATTTCTAGGAAAACCATTACCATCCAATGCCAAAAGACCAAAATGCCTCTCAAGGTCACACAAAACACGGAATAACCGGCCCACCAAACACTGTTCACCAGCTATTCATGCTTTATATACATAAGATTTTTTTAAACCTTTTTGTTGCGAAAAATGGAGTGCAACAATTGTTGAAAGAATTTGAAGAGCGTTCTAATTGTTACCATAATATTTATAAGTTTGGAAGTATCATTCTCTCAAGAATGAGAAGATACACAAATTTTACAAAAAAGTGTGAGACTGAACTAAAGGTTAGAAAGTATACCGTGGTATATACAAGACCAAAAGATGATGAAAAAAGTGTACTTTCATGTAACCATATAATTATATTTGATAGTAACCCCTTGGAGAAGGAGAAGATACCGAGGATGCTCCACCTGAATTTGAAGAATGTGTGAAGGCCACTGTAGATAACGTAAAAGAAATCAATCTTGGTACTTCAGAGGACCCATGTCCGATATATGTAAGTGCTTTATTAAGTTTTTGCATAGACTTACAAGGATATGACAGGTTTGGGTCCAAAAGTAGCATTCCACCATTTGGCAGTTAAGAAGGGAGTTCGACTTGTAAAGCAAGCACAACAGTGATTTATGCCGGATTTGGTTCATGTGACGACCCGAATTTTTATTTTACTTACTTTTATTTCATTTTACTGGGTTATTTAATTATTTATTTATCCGTTTATTCCGAATAATTTATTTCATTCATTTCAAATCCATTTGTATGCAAAAATGTTTCATTTATATTTTTAAAACATTTCATTAGCGAATTTAATTTTTCTGCAACTCGTTTAGCGAGAAATAGTGCATGCACATTTTTTGAGGTAAATTCGATCCGATAGTGCAGTAATCTTAGAGAATTAAGGATAATCATTAGTAAACTAAGAAAAACTAATTGAGAGATTAGATGTGAATGAATTAAATTAAGCTCAATTTGGAGCACTAATAGTCCACTATTCAAGTATTGACTTTTGTACCCAAGAGAACTTTATGTCATGGCACCTTTCTCATCAAATCACATCAACCAAAAGCTACCAAACCCTTTTCCCTCTTCCCTCTTTGGCCGGCCATCCCCCTCCTACTTCTCAACAAAAAATTTCAGCTTGCTTCTTCCGTTGTTGCTCCAAGAAAGCTCTCCGCACTTGCTTCTTGTCTTGGGTCTTCATACAAAGTTGGAAGAGGACTTGATCAAGGAAGAAACTTGGTGATTTAGAAGCTCAAATCCCTAGTGTTTACTCTTCATTTTGGGCAGCAAGGTAAAACTCCATGAAACCCTCAACTTTTCCTAGCAGTAAGTTAGTAGTTAGTTAGTGATAGCAAGATAGTTGTTGGGTTGTTGATGGGTTCTCAAGAACCTTGACATTAGGTAGTGGACTTGAGGTGGCTTGATAGGTAGAGGCTTTGAGGATTTTGTGTGTTTAATTGCTTGTTTGTTACTTGCTTTGATGAGATATGGTTTAGTTCTAGTTGCAAAGTTGAAAAGAAAGCTAGAGGAATGAATGTTGTATGCTGGCTGAAAATTTATGGTTGTTCCTCTCTTGTTAATTTTGAAATTTTTATGTTATTTTGGTGCAATGATACATGTTGGTGGTTATGTGTATGAATTACCTTCCAAAAATCTTTCCATTTGGTTGTGTTTAAGTAGGATTAAAGTGAGGTTGAATTCTGGAAAATTTCTGATCAGATGACCCCAATCAGTGTTCACGTTTTTTGTTATAACTCTCTATCTGGGAGTTGAAATCGAACAGCGCTCGTGGCATCAAAACTAGACTCTGAGAGCTTTCCGTTGGTATAAAATGCACCTCCTAACTCATTTCCTATGAGCCGTAGTGAACCGGCAAAGATGACTGAAAATCTTCTCTGCTTGCATCCGAGAAATAGTTCTAACTGCAGTTTGTAGCTCAATTTTGCCTAGCTTGCAAAAATAATTTTATGACAGTTCTTTCTATTGAATAGTATTTTGAATCTAGTTTTCAACGCCACAAATCACACTAAATTTCGAGTTGTGTAGCTCTAGTTATGATCAGATTTTGAAACTCTGTCTAGTATGTCAAAACTAGAATTTCGTAAAACAGGTTCCAAACTTCAGTTTTCTTAGAACTGTTGTATCTTGGTATAGAAAAATCCAAATTGAGTTTTGTTTGTTGTTTTTGAAACTACATTTGGATTTTTAATTATGGTATAAATTTCAAGGGCTGATTCCATTTCTACGAATTTTGCCGAATTTCCAAACTTCACTAAATTTGCAAGCCTGTTTTGCTCTGTCCTGTCTAGAATAGTGATTTTGAGCTAAAATTTGAATGACTTCGAATTGGAGTCTGAGAAAAGTATTTTCTAGAAAGTTTTTAGTGCTTTAAGTCTAGTTTCCAACGGTATAAAGTTTTTAATTTTTGGACTTACGGAACTCGAGATACGATTTTTCCAAGTAGTGTCACTTTGAGCTGGGAATTTCTGATTTTCAAACAAATATACTTTTGAAGAACTTTCCACCTTCCTTTGCGATTATTGGACTGTTTTAGGTGTAATTTCATGGTTGAATACACGGTTCCTTTGGAACTTTAAACTTTCATTTAAATCTTGGTTTCTGAAGGTTAAACCTCTCTTGATGCGTTTTCTTGGTCATATAACTCCCTTGGTTAATAGTACTTCTCTTCATACCCGAAATAGGGACTTCAACCCCTATTCTTATGGCCTCAATTTCCGTGAATTTGAACTCCAAAAAGGGAGCATTTTGATTAGAGTAGTTCTTGGTGAATTACATAGTTTTATACTTAAACCTTGGAATCTTAGTTTTGACTTTTACTATGAAAATAAGTGGAGTTTTGGATATGTTTGACTCCATTAGTTTGGAAAAAAAATATGAACGCTCTTTATGTTCTAAAGTTTAGACTTGAGATTTGAACTTTTGGGAGATGAAAACCATCTACCCCTTTTTCCTCGATTTTCGTGTCGAAAGTGAAAATGGTACTTCCTCTTGGATTGAGATTTACTTACCACGACTTGAATCAAAAATGACCTTCAAGCTCTCGTCTAGCATTATTCCAATGTTTTAGCTAGAAAAGCTTCTTTAACTTGACTCGAACTTGTGGCCTTGAGAGTGGGTAGCGAGAAAATATTTTTTTCTTCTTAACCTTGGTCGAACACCTAGATAATTGTGATTGTACATGTCTCAGGTCGTCACAAAGATGCCGAAGAGCTCGTTTAACTTCTCGCTTCACTCTTGTTTTGCCCTTGACTTGTGGTGAGTGTCAAGTGCATGTTAAATGCTTATATGTTTGAAATGATATGTGTACAAGTACTATACATGATACATGAACTTGGCGAAACGAGTGTGTGCTTTATCGCCCTCGTCCTCTCTCTCTCCTGATTACATGATACTTGTTAAATGAATATATGTGATTTATACTTGAACATGAACATGTTTAACTCGTAAGCACCGAGCAGAAGCATGTACCACACCCTATTGGGGTGGAAGGTGCCTCTTCTACCGACTCAATGCCATGATCGATTCTTTGAGCGGAAGTATGTACCACACCCTGTTCGAATGGAAGGTGCCTCTTATACCGACTCAGAGCCATAAACAATTCTAAGTCAATTGGAGTGATGTCTCATCGGCCATTTATACTTCTGGAGGCACCCCAACCCATTGTCTAACCTTGTAACTCGGGCCAGCAAGGGCTTGGTCGAGGAGCTTGGTGAACCTTGGGGAATATTATAACTTGATCTTTTGGGATTTCATTAGGCATACTCGAATAGTATTGCCACCTCATGCGTGTTTGGCTCCGGATTCGAGTAGGTGTAAGTTGGATGGAGGAAGTAAGTGGAGTACTACGGTTGTGTTACTATTTGGGTTGACGGAAGGTCAACCCCAGATGACTCAACTTGATCGGGATGTAGAAATAGCTCCTGAGAGCTCCTGTATCCTTCTTGTGTGTTAATTCCTACTTGTGCACTTGAATTAAAAGTCATGTTTAAAGTTGCTTTTAAACTCGTTATTTGATTGATTGGTGTTACGTGCTTGCTTGTCTGTTTTCTTGGTCTCACTGAGCATTCGCTCGCCCCTTTAAGTTGTTTTCCTTAACAGGCTTTGGAGGTGGATTGGAGGTTCTAGACTAGTGACTTGGTGGGTGCTAGTATACCTTTTGTATGAACTTTTGTTGACTCTTTAAGTGAAATTTTATTATTTCTGGTTGGTGGATTGTAATGATAACTTTTACCTTAGAAGTTAAGACTTGTATATTCGATGTACTTTTTATTTAGTCGTTGGATGTTTCGTGGCTCTATATTAAGTTTGAACGAATGCATGAGCCCTGACGAGAGTTGAACAGGCATCCCGTTGATACCTTAGGGTTCGCCCTAGGGAAAGGTGGGGGCGTCACAGTTCTCTTAATTGAAGCTGAAGGCAATAAACTCATTGAAGTTGAGTTTATCTGTGAAGTTAAGTATCTCACATGAATTTCAAGTATTGTACCTGTACATAAAAAAAATGAGCAAATTCACATTTGCATCGATTTCAAGGATTAAGGAACAAATATATCCTGTGAAAGATGCAAGCATGGGCAACAAATTAGATGAAGGTAAGTAACTCAATTCTTTTATATTTTTATTAGATTTATTCAAATGAGGTTACATCATTGTGATTGATTCATTAATTAAGTAACCTTATTTTATGTTTCATCCACGAGGATATATACATATTTTTGCTTATTGTGCTTTTTCTGAATGAAATGCTAGTTTATCAATATTAATTATCCACTCTTTCTCTCTTTGCCTCTTCATAAAGACAATAAATGTTGTTTTGCAATTTATTTCTTTGTGTGCATTTGTCATTTATAATGTTCTTTGGCTGTTTTTCTTTTTTTTCTAAAATAAATGTATATGTCTCATATATTGAATGGTTGCAGTTATTTCACTATTTCTTCAAACTTTTATGATGGCCGTGGAGCATATAACATGATCTTTTGAAAAAAAAAATCTTCTTAATGGAACTCTTAAAGTTGGCTAACCTAAAATTAATGCACGCCAGAAGATTTCTATTATACATTTGGATATTATTTTCAAATTAATTCATTTGCAAGCACAACAATAGGCATGCTAATACATCAAATATCAAATCGAAAATATGTTAACCTTCCTTGATTTCTTCTTATACGTTGTCTTGATGGTGAAAGCAAAATCTAGTTGACAGTTTAGAGTTACAAAGTCTGATGCAGATTGTCAATAAACGCGCATTGCATTGTAATTCAGAGTGCGTGGTATATATAGTGTTTAAGAGTAGTCTAATGAGTTGTATGCATTTTGCAAATATGCAATAGAAGACGACTAAAAGAATTGCTACTATAAATTTCTAATGACTACCTGGAATAAGAATAAGGGGTTTGCCTTTGTAGCCTTTAATTCAACAAATACTACTTTTTGGTGTAGTTTATGGGTTTATACACTTTATTTATTGTGTTGGCTGGGAATTCATGTATTCTTCTCTATTATCTTTTTAGCAGTTAAAAAATTATTATTTAGTGAAATTTATATGCCTCATATTGTTTACTCTTAGAAATATTATATTTATTGAGAAACAACGCCCCATTAGAGATTGTCAAAAATAGAAATTGATCTTATATTTGTTCTTAGTTTTGCAAAAAGCATATAATCCAAGTAAATCTTCTATTTACATGCTTTTGGAGATTGAAAAAAAAAAAACTCTCCTTCTCCCCAGCCAAAAGGAAAAAAAAACTTGTTTAGAGATTTATTTCTTAAATTTGACCTCAAATAACAGTGAGAGAATGAGAAAGATAGACTGATACAAAGAAGGGGTCAAGGCTCAAGACCATGGAATCTTATGTAATGCAATTGCATTACCAGCTTGATAAGGGTTTGGTTAACGCATTAAGCACAAAGCCAACTTAAGTTGATTGTCAAAGTAATTGCAATTCAACAATAGCTGGAGTTCCTCACTAAAGTAATTAAGGGAAAAACATGTATGATGTTTTGGAACCCTTCCAAGAAATAAGAATAACGATTAATAATCTTGTATCTGAGTCGTGAATAATTTTAAGAACTAAAAGCATGCTATTTAAATAGCGTAATAAATAGGATAATTAAATATATTTCACATTAAATGGCGACAAAACACAATCAATCTAGGCTAGTTCCAAGGGTTTTCTCAAAATATAATGTCTCTGAAATTTTACTCCCTTTATACACAAACTACTAACAAGAAAAAAAATCATAAAACATGCAAAAATTAATATTTCTTGGCTTCTTCATGTCTTCCATGATTGGTCATCTGTAAAAATGTGGGGAAAATAGTTAACAAGAAAAAAAATCTTAAAACGTGCAGAAATTAGCATATCTTGGCTTCTTAATGTCTTCCATGATTGCTCATCTATAAAAATGTGAAAAAAATAGTTAACGAGAATAAAATTCATAAAACATGCAGGAATGAGCATATCGTGGCTTCTTCTTATCTTCCATGATTGCTTATCTGTAAAAATACAGGAAAAATAGATTGCCATCACTCAGCGGCCAGCAGAAAAGTTCAAAGGAGAGAATAAGCATCACATTTCAATTATACTAGAATACATAGCGATATACTTATCATTAATGTTTGTCCAAATGAATTACTACTAGTGAAATTAGTCTCCAAGGGGGGTATTATAGTAGTAATTAAAGCCAATTAAAACTCCTACTAATCTCATCTCCATTCCACTTTCAAAAGATTTTGGTGCTACATCCATGGGAAGAAAGGAATTCCAACCAAATATTTGTGAGAGTTATTAGATACTATTTAATTTTGTAAGATTCATTTGTATTTACTTATCATTCATGATCTAGCAATTAAAATACAATTTGGCTAAAGATTAGTTAGCTACTGTCCTATGAGTTATCGAAAAATTAATAATCGACAATAATGAGAACTAAATTATATATTGAAATTTGAACGCAAAACATGGCTTCTGTTCCATTTATATCTGTCCAAATCTAGTTGATTGCCAAATTGCAATGTTGCATGCACATAAGACTATTTGAGCAATTGTTAAATTAAGTCCCAACGAAGAAAAGCACTCAAAATCATGTGAAGTAGCACAAAAAACAAAATCATGTGAAACAAGAGTATAATGCCTTTCCTTTTCTTCAAGCTTTTGGTGTGAAAACCCAAATACCTGGATGTTCCTCTCTAGTCTTTACAACTGCCTCCCCTTGATCCACATGCCCATTTGATTGCAATGGTTCAAGCACATAACACTATTGCAGCAACTGTTAAATAAAGTACCAACAACAAAACACATTCAAAATCATTGAAGCAGCTCAAAAAAAATATGTGAAACAAGAGTATAATGTCTTGCCTTTGCTTCAAGCTCTTGGTGTTGAGAACCCAAAGACCTGGATCTTCCTCTATAGTCCTTGCAGCTGCCTCCCCTGATGAGGAACCACCAAGAACTCAAGTTGTCACTTCACAAGGCTCGAGTGAGGATGATCTACGTGCGCCATCAATGAATCTTGGACTGATGACTCGAGCAAGGACAAGAAAGATGCGTGAAACCCTCCAAACATTTCTACAAATCATTCATACATGCATAGGGAGGAATCAAGAGTCTAATCACACAATGGTGAGCCTACTCCAAGTCCATGAGGAAGCCGCGGTTGACTAAAGAGAGCACGGATTGCTTGAGGGGCTTAATAGTTGAATCAAGGGACTAGTGTAGGCTTGAGAATAAGGTTGGGCAGCCCATGTGGGCCTTAGCCGACCAGCCCTTGTCCATTTGGGGCGAATTAGCACTTTCCAAATTTGTTTATTAGTTCCTTAGTAAGTTAGGTTTAGGATTATTTGGAGTTAATAACGTTTTCCATTCCTAGTTAGGATTAGGGGTACTAAAGCCTATAAATACAAGGCTTGGCCGAGCTTGTTATTCATTCAATCATCAACGAACAATTTTCAGTTTCAAGAGTGTTTCTCTTAGCCTTGGTTAACCTTTGAATATCTTAGATTTGTTCTAAGTGTTCTTCTTGGCTTATCAAGCAGGAATCACACTTGCTCGTGGTGCCATTCTACCAATAACCATAAGTTCTTTTAATCTTTTCTTGAGGGTTAAGAATCATTCTTAGTTCTCATCCAAGGGATTCTAAGGGGGTTTAGGGTTCCACACAATCAAACCTTTGAGTCACATGTCTAGATCTTGTTTGTTGGAATACGAGTTCGCCAAGCACAGTTGGGTTCGTATCATCTGGTAATCAGAGCTAGTTGACAACTTCCAGGTTATATCCTACCTTTTCTTGTTGTGTTTGAGTCATATTTTTGTCGTTCCAATTCAGTCTTGTGTCAAACGAAAAACAAAAAAAAATATGTTGTTGTGTCGTTAGTTTTCTCTTTTAGTTGTCTTGCTGCCGAGTTGTGTCTTATTGCTGCCAAATTAACATTGTTGCTACTGTTCAGTTTTTCTTGTTTGTCGTGTTCATTGAGTCTTCAATTGTCGAATAAAAAAAAAACAGAAATCCGGTCGCTATTCTTGTTGAAGAAATTCTGGTTTCTTGAACAAAAGGGTTGGGAAATGTTGTATCTTGCACTACTATAAGGCTGTTTTACCTTGTCCTTGAAAGTCTTGATTCAAATCTTGAGTTGCTAAAAGTTCTCGGACGAAATTTTGAAAACCTTGGGTGGTTCTTGAATTTCTTGAAACCAATTAACCTAGTTCTTGATTTTGAAGTAGCGGCTGTTCTTGTCCAAAGTAGTAGCCAAATTCTGTCTTGAGTTGTGCCGAATTGGGAGAAAGAAAGAAGTAATCTGGTTGCATTCTACAAAAAAAAAAGGAGAAACGCAAGAAAAGAACAAAAAAAAAAGGAAACCAGATTCGGATCAACTTAAGGAAACCTATTAGAATTTGGAAACCTAGTTGACTTGGGTTTGTAAAAGCAAATCCTAGTTCTACTTGAAATCGCAATTTTTGATTGGCGACTTAAGCCACGTGCGAAACCAGCACATCAACCGCACAACCTACCCAAAAAAGGTCCAATAAACCGTGACTTACACCTTCAAAAAATAGCCAAGTGCAAGATCGGGTAAGTCTATCTAGGATCCACAAACTTCCGCCATTTTATTTTTTTTTATTGGAGTCGGTTGAGTCTTTTATTGGGTATAGCCATCTATATTTGTCCATTTTCATAGCTAATCAATCCACATCTTGTCTCGCTTGTGTTAAGTTTCCTTAGTTGAGTCATTACTTGTTTCGTTTATGTTAAGTTTCCAAAATCTGATTCTGCCATTATTTCCAAAATCTGATTCCGCCATTACTTGTCTTAGTTGAGTCAAGTTCCAAAAATCTGTTTCGGGCCTCTAAAAGTTCATCTCACTTGCCAAGTGATCTTACCCTTGGTAGGTCATTGAACAACTTATTGAGCTGATCTAATCTCTTCAAAGGTAAAATGAAGCTTTGAGAATATATTTTTGTGAGCTTATAAATGAAAGTGTGATACACGAGCGCAAGAGTAAAAGGGAGTGAGCGAGGAGATTATTTTTCACAACTAATCTTTTATTGCAGGAATACCCAAGCATGTCTAACGCAGGAGAAGATAGTCTGTCGGCCTTTGATTTCGAACTCTTTGCCGAATCTCTAAGGGGTGACGTCCGACGAATCATGGACCAAAAATTAGAAATTGTCCATGAACAGCTTGACAAAGTCAAAGCTACCCAAAGCGGATCACGAGGGAGTAGGAACCGAAGGAAATCAGTCCAAAATGAATCGGATAGCTCCAACTATTCTGACGAAGACCTTGGACCGCAAACAAGGAGAACCAATAAGGGTACAAACCACGGGGAGAGGCGATCAAAGGAATCAAAATGCAAGTTCTGACTTTTTGAAGGCAAATCCGAACCGAATGCCTACCTCGAGTGGGAAAAGAAAGTTGAGCTCATGTTTAATTGCAACGACTACACGGAGGAGCAACAAATGAAACTAGCAGTCATGGCATTCTCCGAGTATGCCATCATCTGGTGGGATCAAATTACCATTGGTTGAAAGCGTAGTGGAGATACTGAGATCACCACTTGGTTCGAATTAAAGGTGCTTATGCGCAAACGCTTTGTTCCTAGCCATTACCATCGCGACTTGTACCACAAGTTACAAAACTTAAGGCAAGGGAACCAAAGTGTTGAAGACTACTATAAGGAGATGGAGATAATCATGCTCCGAGCGGATATAGTGGAGGACCGAGAAGCTACCATGGCAAGATTCCTTAGTGGTCTACGAACGGAGATCGTGGATGAGGTCGAGATGCACCATTACGTGGAGTTAAAAGATATGATCAAGAAAGCCTTAAAGGTTGAGCGAAAGCTTAAGAGGAGGAGTTAGGTTAGAAACTTCTCTACGCCTTCACCATCGTATAACCGAGCTAGCACTCCGAGGAAGGAGACCAAGCCAGTGGGAGGCTATACCACTCCAACCAAACCGAAAGCAATGCCGATCAAGGAGGAGGGAAAAACCTTTTTCAAGCTAACCAACGAACCTCCTAGAGCAAGGAGCCGTGACACCAAGTGTTGGAGGTGTCAAGGACTTGGCCATATTGCTAGCCAATGTCCAAACCAAAGGACAATGATCGTGCTTCCAAACGGAGAGGTAATATCCGACGATGAAGAAGAGTACAAGGAAATGCCGCCACTAGAAGAGGACGATGACACCGAAGCGGTCGTATAACCACCATTGGTGGAGTCCGTTGGGTTAGGACTCGTTGCAAGGAGAGCTCTAGCTGCACAGGTTAAAAAAGAAGAAATCCAACGGGAAAACATCTTCTACACCCGATGCCATGTAAAAGGTAGAGTGTATAGCTTGGTGATAGACCCTGAGAGCTGCACCAATGTTGTGAGTTCAGTGATGGTCGAGGCCTTAGGACTTCAAACCCATGAGCACCTCTGACCATATCGCCTGCAATGGTTAAACAATTGTGGAGACATCCCGAGTGTCTCAACAGGTACTCGTTTCTTTTAAAATTGGTGCTTATGAGGATGAAATACTTTGTGACGTTGTACCTATGCAGCCTAGCCATATCTTACTTGGTAGACCATGGCAATTCAATAGAAGTACCAGCCATGATGGTCGAACCAATACATACACCTTCCTACACAAAGGAAAAAAGATCACACTTGCACCACTCATACCTAAGCAAGTGTATGAAGACCAAATGAAAATTCAACAAGAATGTGAGAAAATTGATGAGCGAAAAAGAGTGGAAAAACATGAAAGAAAAGAAAGGAGGAGATTCGTGCAAAATGAGAGGGAAAAGGCAATATATGGGACGGATCATGAGGTAAAACAAGAGGAAAAAATATTATTGAGTGCAAAAGCCAAAGATGTGAGGAGAGGTTTTCTTGGAGGCCGAACCATGCTCTTGTTTTACACGAAGGTAGTTTCGAATGACACTAACATAATTGACACTTCATTGCCTAGTTCTTTTACTAAGCTTTTGCAGGAGTATGAGGATGTTTTTCCAAATGATGTGCCAAGTGGCTTACCACCCATAAGGGGTATTGAACACCAAATAGACCTCATACCTGGAGCACCCTTGCCTAATCGACCCGCATATAGAAGCAACCTCGAGGAAACCAAGGAGATTCAAAGGCAAGTGGAGGAGTTCCTAGGCAAAGGATGGGCACTAGAGAGCTTGAGTCCCTGTGCTATTCCAGTCATTCTTGTGCCAAAGAAAGACGGGTCTTGGAAGATGTGCACTGGCTGCCGAGCTATAAACACCATCACGGTAAAGTATCGCCATCCCATTCCTCGACTAGATGACATGTTAGATGAATTACATGGTGCAGTTATATTCACAAAAATTGATCTGAAATTTGGGTATCATCAAATTAGAATTAAAGAGGGAGACAAGTGAAAAACTGCATTTAAGACTAAGTACGGGTTATATGAGTGGTTAGTCATGCCTTTCGACCTTACTAATGCACCAAGTACGTTTATGCGATTAATGAATCATGTCCTGCGTGAGTACTTGGGCAAATTTGTAGTTGTTTACTTTGATGATATTCTCATTTATAGCACAAGTCTAGAAGAGCATTTACAACATGTTAAACTCATGTTAGAGGTACTTCAAAAGGAACGCCTTTATGCTAATCTCAAGAAATGTACCTTTTGCACTGACCAATTAGCATTTCTAGGCTTTGTTGTAAGTTCACAGGGCATCAAGGTGGATGAAAGTAAAATTAAGGCCATCAAAGAATGGCCAAGGCCGACCACCATTGGGGAAGTAAGGAGCTTTCACGGCCTTGCAAGGTTCTATCGGCACTTTGTGTGCAATTTTAGCTCTATAGCAACACCTTTGACATCTATTATTAAAAAGGATGTATTGTTCCACTGGGGTGACGAACAGGAAAAATCCTTTGACTCTCTTAAACATGCACTCACACACGTACTCGTATTATCTCTTCCTGACTTTTCTAAGACGTTTGAAATCGAATGTGATGCGTCAGGGATTGGCATAGGAGCGGTGTTGATCCAGGGAGGACTACCAGTTGCTTACTTTAGTGAGAAACTGACTGGTGCAATGTTGAACTATAGCACCTATGACAAGGAGCTTTAAGCGTTGATTCGAGCACTACAAGTGTGGCAACACTACCTTCGACCCAAGGAGTTTGTCATCCACACCGACCACGAGTCACTCAAGTTTCTCAAATCTCAAAACAAGGTAAGTAAGAGGCATATGCGATGGATCTCCCTCATAGAGACTTTCCCATATGTTATAAAATACAAAACTGGTAAGTCCAACATAGTCGCTTATGCACTTTCACGAAGGTACTTTCTTCTTGCTACTTTAGACGCTAAACTACTTGGTTTTGAGCTTATCAAAGATTTATATGCAACTGATGAAGATTTTCAGTTAGTGTTCGAAGCATGCAAGCAAACGGCCCAAGAGAAATTTTTCATATTCGATGGGTTCCTTTACTACTTGAACCGACTGTGTATTCCGAAATGCTCAATTCATTAATTGCTAGTTAAAAAGTCTCATAGTGGAGGACTAATGGGGCACTTTGGGGTAGCTAAAACTCTCTCAATCTTGCAGGAACACTTATACTCGCCAAACATGAAAAAGGATGTTGAGAGAGAGGTCGCGCGGTGCATTCAATGCCTTCGCGCCAAATCCAAGGTAAACCCACATGGTCTCTACATGCCTTTGCCTATACCTAGTGAACCAATAGGTGGGTATTTCTATGAATTTTATTCTTGGTTTACCTAGGACAAAAAGGGGACACGATTCCATCTTTGTCATAGTAGATAGATTCTAAAAAATGGCACACTTCATTGCTTGTCACAAAACTAATAATGCACCATATATTGCTAACCTATTCTTCAAAGAAGTAGTCCGTTTGCATGGTATTCCCCGCACTATTGTCTCTGACCGTGATGTTAAATTTCTGAACTACTTTTGGAAAACACTTTGGTCTAAGTTAGGCACTAAGTTGTTGTTTTCAACTGTTAGTCACCTTCAAACCGATGGTCAGACCGAAGTAGTTAATAGAACCGTGTCTACCATGTTACGTGCTTTAATTAAACGCAACTTGAGAATGTGGGAAGAATGCCTACCTCACATTGAATTTGCTTATAACCGTTCTACCTACTCTACTACTCAATTCTCTCCTTTTGAGGTTGTGTACGGCTTAAACCCGTTGACACTACTAGATCTGATGCCTTTACATTTGAGTGAGCATGCTAGCCTTGATGGCAAGAAGAAGGCCGAAATAGTAAGGCAACTTCATGAGAAGGCGTGGGCGAACATTGAGAAGCGCATGGAGTAATTTGCCAAACATGCAAACAAAGGACATAAGCAACTACTATTCGAACCTGGAGACTGGGTGTGGCTACACATGCGCAAGGAACGCTTTCCTAAGAAGAGGCGAAGCAAGCTAATGCCTCGTGGTGATGGACCATTTCAAATCCTTGCCAAAGTCAACAACAACGCCTACCAACTTGACTTCCCAGGTGAGTATGGTGTTAGCTCTACATTCAACGTTGCTGACTTGCTCCCTTTTGATGTAGGTGACAACTTCCATTTGAGGACAAATCCTTCTCTAGAGGAGGGGACTGATGAGGAACCACCAAGAACTCCAGTTGTCACTTCACAAGGCTCGAGTGAGGATGATCTACGTGCGCCATTAATGAACATTGGACCGATGACTCGAGCAAGAACACGAAAGATGCGTGAAACCCTCCAAATATTCCTACAAATCATTCATACACAAATAGGGAGGATTCAAGAGTCTAATCACACAATGGTGAGTCTACTCCAAGTCCATGAGGAAGCCGCTGTTGACTAAAGAGAGCATGGATTGCTTGAGGGGCTTCATAGTCAAATCAAGGAACTAGTGTAGGCTTGACAATAAGGTTGGGCAGCCCATGTGGGCCTTAGCCGACCAGCCCTTGTCCATTTGGGGCAAATTAGCATTTTCCAAATTCATTTATTAGTTCCTTAGTAAGTTAGGTTTAGGATTATTTGGAGTTAATAATGTTTTCCATTCCTAGTTAGGATTAGGGGTACCAAAGCCTATAAATACAAGGCTTGGCTGAGCTTGTTATTCATTCAATCATCAACGAACAATTTTCAGTTTCAAGAGTGTTTTCCTTAGCTTCGGTTAACCTTTGAATAACTTAGATTTGTTCTAAGTGTTCTTCTTGGCTTATCAAGCAAGAATCACACTTGCTCGTGGTGCCATTCTACCAATAACCATAAGTTCCTTTAATCTTTTCTTGAGGGTTAAGAATCATTCTTAGTTCTCATCCAAGGGATTCTAAGGGGGTTTAGAGTTCCGCACAATCAAACCTTGGAGTCACGTGTCTAGATCCTATTTGTTGGAATACGAGTTCGCCAAGCATGGTTGGGTTCGTATCATCCCCTTGTTCCACATGCCCATCTGTCTCTTCATCAATCAAAACTAAAGAATTCTGATAGTTTGCAAATGTTATATTTGTTGGAAACAAAGGGGTTGTAATAAGACAAGAAGTAAACAGGAGAATTGATGATGAAGCTCTAGGAAAAATTGTAGAGATACAAAATGAGCGGAATTTGATAACACTTAAGTGAATTCATGGCGTGTAATCACTTTTCTTGAAGTTTGATTGCCCTCACTATCTTGCTATCAGGTATTGGGCAAAAACTCTAGGATATAATGAATTCGAAAAGACAACCAAGTATCAAGTTCTTGGATTGTCTTGACAAGAATTAGAATGCTGAAAAATTAGTTGCATTTTTTTTCTTTTGTTATAGTTATTTATTTTTCTATAACACCCAGAAAATCGTTCATGTTAACAGACATGAATTAACAGTGCAACCTTTCAAAAAATTCACATGAAAAGATGCCAGATGAATTTGCAGAAAATTCACAGGCAACCTTTTAGAAAATTCGCATGAAAAGGTGCCAAATGAATTTGCAGAAAATGACTGTTACAGGGATCCAAATTGCATCTTCATTGATTGCACACTTTAGCTCTTTTCATTCTGAGTTGTATTACAAACACCAGAGAGGCCATACATAAAAGGAAGTTAATTTTCATTTTAAACTTTTCTCATAGTGTTCATATATCACATATCTAAGTTAAGTCAATGGTGACTAGGCTGCTTAAACCAACACTCAACAAAGAAATAAATATTATACATATGGACTTTCAAAGCATTCATAAATTCACACTCAATTTTAGCACTATTACTGGCTATGTACTCATCCTAATTCATGATCATATACAAAAGATTACCCCAAACTTTTCTTAGAAGCGGCACCACTTCTATGATCATATAGATAAACTATATATCTATCTTTAATGCATAGAGCACTAAGAAACATGTTTATTAAGAGAAACTTCTCATCCTACTCACTTAAGAGTAACAATTGGCATTACTCCTTGGCATGGTCTACACCTAAATTTTAGTGCTCACTACCACCTAAAGTAACTTATTTTTACCCTTTAAACCTTTCAAACTAGGGGTAGTACTAAAAGAAAGTTGGGTTACTATTGCTAAGTAATTTTAGGCTAAGGGTTTTAATCCCATTTCGGATGTTGTCATATTTACCAACTCTCTTACTAAAGGCTTGGTCAATGGATCCGCTAAGTTTTTGTGTGCCCTTGCAAACAAAATACTAACAACATCGTTTGCAAGCATTTCTTTAATAAATGCATGCCTCAAGCTTATATGTTTAGACTTGCCATTGTAAACTTTGTTCAACACTCTAGACATAGTAGCTTCACCATCACAAAAGATAGTTATTGGAGGCATTGGTTTAGGCAAAAAATCAATGTCAAGTAAAAGATCCCTTAGTCACGCAGCCTCTTTACAAGTTAAAGATAACACAATGAATTCAGCTTCCATGGTTGAATGAGTTATCACTATTTGTTTCTTTGAAGCACATGAGATAGCTCTACCACCAAACAAGAATATCCAAGCACATGTAGGTTTTTTATCACTAATGTTAGTAATCCAACTAGCATCTGAAAATCCCTCAAGAACACTAGGAAAACTATTATAAAAGAGTCTAAGATCTTTGATTTTCTTAAGATAACCAAGCACTCTACAAATAGCTTTCCAATGATTTATTCCTAGATTTTTAATGTATATAGCAAGTCTACAAACTAAGTATAAAATATCCGATCTAGTGCAACTCATTGCATAAATATGACTACCAATTACACTAGCATATTCCAGCTGAGCAATTGATTTACCAGTATTTTCATGTAACTTAAAGTTAGGATCAAAGGGAGTCCCAATTTCCTTCACATTTAGGTGCTAATATTTCTTTAATGTCTTCTCCACATAATGTGACTATGACAAGGAAAAACCCCCACTATGTCTTTTAACTTTAATTCCTAAGATAATATCTACTTCACCAAGATTTTTCATCTTGAACATAGAAGATAAATACTTCTTAGTCTCTACTATACCATTATTCATAGTACTAACAATGAGCATATCATACACATAAAGATAAATGATCATACCATACTCACTACTAAATTTAGAATAAATGCACTTATCAGCATTATTGTACCTAAATCCATACTCTCATGCCATTATTTTAGAGCTTGTTTTAATTCATACAAAGACTTGACTAGTTTACACACTTTATGTTCATTACCCGGTAGCACAAAACCTTTTGGTTGTTCGATATACACCGCCTCATGTAACTCACCATTTAAGAAAGCCGTTTTAATATTCATTTGATGTACATGAAGGCTAAGGCGAGAAGCACTCGAACAGAAGTAATTCTCGCTACAGATGCATATGTATCAAAATAGTCTATTCCTTCCTTTTGCCTATAACCTCTAGCTACTAACTTTGTTTTGTATGTAAGAATAGTTGCATCTATGGCATATTTCTTATGAAATATCCATTTACAACCAATAGGTTTTGAGCCTTGATGTAAGTCCACCAAAATCTAAGTATTATTTGACAATATTAAGTCCATTTAATCATTCACAGCCTCTTTCCAAAATGCAGCATCCCTTGACTCATAGCTTCACTAAATGTTTTTGGATAATCCTTTACACTAAATAAATGGGATTTTTATTTAGTAGAGAATCTCTATTCCTTTTTACAAGAAAAACAATAGCTTGTAGAGACACAAAGTCAGGAGGCAATTACTTTTCTTTCTTTGTTTTTGATTTCTCCTAGGCTTACTAGGAGTGTCAATTTCTTTTCTTTTTGTATCACTAGAAGAAGCTGTATTTCAAGGAATTTCACACCCTTGAGATGGATCTATATTAACCATTGAATTTTTAAGAAACTTATTCTTAAAGAACTTAACATCCCTTGATTCAACTATTACATTTGAACCAAAATTAAGTAGTCTATGGACCTTTGAATTTTTTGCATGGCCAACGAACACACTTTTAAGTGGTCTAGACCCCAACTTAGTTCTCTTATTGTCAGGGACTCTATAGTAGGCCATACAACCCCAAACTCTTAAATAAGACAAGTTCAGTTTTCTACTTTCTGAACTTCATAGGGGGATACTCTAGTTTTTAAGGAAGGAACTCTATTATGTACATGACATGTAGCCAACAATGCTTCACCTCACAAATTATTTGGCAATCCTGAACACACAAGTATGGCATTGACCATAGCTTCAAGAGTCCTATTTTTTCTTTCAGGCAAATCATTTTGTTATGTTGTGTAATGTGCTCTTGTTTGGTGTATAATTCCATTTTCTTCACAGAATTTTGAGAATTCACTAGGGAAATATTCACCCCCTCTATCATTTTTCAAAATTTTTATTTTCTTATTCAATTGGTTTTCTACAAGAGACTTGTATGGTTTAAACATACTAAACACTTTTGCTTTGTATTTCATAAGATACACAACTATAAACCTAGAACAATCATTTATGAATGTAACAAAGTATCTATGTCCTCCTTTAGTTAGAAAACCATTGAATTCACACACATGTGAATGAACAAGATCAAGCATTTGTGTTTGTCTTTCAACTTTAGAAAAAGGTAACCTTGTAATTTTGGTTTGAACACAAGTTTCACACTTTTTATTTTCAAGATCGTCATATGAGATTAGGCCATCTTTAGACATAAATTTCAGCACTTTATGATTTACATGTCCTAATCTACCATGCTATGGAAAATAAGTACAAGTAGAAGAAGTAGAAACCAAAGAATAAATAGAACTATCATTCACTTTATTAATGCTCAATTTAAACATCCCATTACAAGAGTAGCCCTTTTCTATGAATACACCATTCTTAGACAAGATAACATTATTTGACTCTAGTACATCCCTTATTCCTTTCTTGTTAAGAATATCTGCAGATATAAAATTCTTAATAACATCGGGAATATGAAGTACATATGTGAGAATCAACTTTTTGCTAGATGTGAATTGAAGATGCACATCTCCTTTACCAAAAACCTTGGCTCTCACTCCATTTGCCATGACTACTTCATCATCCTCAAGAACTTTATAATTTTTGAACTGATTCTTGTCATTCCAAACATGAATTGCAGCACCGGAATCATAGCACCAGTCCCTTGAAGGAGTTGGTGCCACCATATGAAGTTCAATCAGCGTACCAAGAGTCATCATTGCTACAATTTCTGCACACTCATCAACAAGATTAGCACTTGAAGCATTATTTTTCTTTTGTTTCTTGTTAAGTTTGCACTTGGCCTTATAATGGCCTTTCTTACTACAATTGTAGCAATTCCTATTTTTTTTGTTGTCTTTCGATATAGTATTCTAAGAATTCTTTCTTTTATTACCAGAACTCTTCTTCTCGTCAACCATATTGGCCTTAGGATCACTATCTACTTCTAGTTTTTGAAGGATTCTAGCCCCTTCTACAATCCTACGGTGTTTCAAAACACTTGATAAAGTCAAAGTTTTAGAAGTATGGAGAAATTTCTTTTGATAATCATTCCAAGATGATGGCAACTTAGCGATGACTGTACCAACTTGAAAAGATTCAGAAACTTCGACGGTATAATCTTTAAGTTTTGAAACTATCACTTGAAGATTGTGAATTTGGTCCATAAGGGAAGAAGTATCAACCAACTTGAATTCAAAATACTTTTTAATAACGAACTTATCTGTGCCTTGTTTCTAAGTAGTATACTCTTGCTCAATTGCAGCCCAGATTTCTCTCAGATTCTTCACTCTTTGGAACATGTTGTAGTAGCTATCCGAGAGGGTGTTTAGAATATGGCCTCAGCATAATACCTCATCCTCTTCACGCTGTAAAGATCGAAAACAATCTAAGAGGGGGGTGAATTAGATAAATTAAAAATTAATCAGGTTATGAGAAACTTTTTGACTCAATATGAAATTTACCCTCTTTTCTAGGTGACCATTCAATGAAATAATTAATAAAAAAACAAGATTGCTTGTGAGTAGAAGAGATGAGCAATTTATATTTGCAAGATAGTACGTAAAAAGGAAAGAATAGCAAACCAAATTCCAAGCTCCTCTTGAGTTTGAATATTACTTTATAAAGCAAACTTTTTCAAGTTGATCAAATACAACCAATCTTTGTGTACAAATGAACGATCACTTCCTTCTTGCCCCAAACAACACTTGGTCAAGTTAGAAAGTTTTACAATCACTCTGATAACCCTCACAAAACTACACTATTGAAGTATTTTTTTCACACAAGAAAAGCTTATACAAGATTTACACAATTAAGAGTACAAATATTCCTTATAGAGTATTTTCTAACTAAAATCACTCTTGATCTTTTGTAGTCTCAATATGCAAAAGTTCTTTTAAAGTTGTTGGCTATGCACTATTTGTATGATACCAAAAATTATCTCTATTAATGCTTCCAACGATAGAAGGCAGTTCAAGAGTTAACTAGCCATTGGGAGTATCGGACGTCCGGTACAATCGATTTTTGCATCCGACAGCAGGCAGTGAGCTTGAGGAAACTTCTTTAATTCTTTCGGACGTCCGGTGTCTTTGATGCTTGCGTCCGAAAGCAGATGATAAATATAAAAAATCTTCTTCAGTTCTTTCGGACATCCGGTGCCTCCAATACTTTGCATCCAAAGTGCCACAATGTTTATCGGACGTCCGGTGCTCTAATGTTATGCGTTCGATCGAAGTCAGTGAGTTTAGAAATAATAACTTAATTCTTTTGGACGTCCGGTGGTGAAATTCTTCATACGTCCGAAATTGTGCAATGATTATCGGACGTCCGATCCAATCTTCACAAGCATCCGACAGCTTTCAACACCCTTTGTCTCTTTCAATTGTACTTAATCTTTGAACCTGATTTGCTTCATATCTGAAAAGATCTTTGAAGAGATATTAACAACATCCATTTCTTTTGTAAACATCAAAAGTTAGGGACTAAGATTAACAATCTCCCCCTTTTTTATGATGACAAAACAATGGATGGAGAAAAAATAATTGAGCCAAAACTCCCCCTCACTTAATGCCCAAAAACTTTTTAAGTGCTAACTCCCCCTCAGGATGTCATTCCAACATAATCTCAACATTCATTTCTCCCCCTTTTTTGTCATCATTAGATGATTTTAACAACAATGGTAGCAATCCAATATCAGAAATCAAATCCACATCAACATCATTAATCATACAATCAACATCCAATCAGAAATCAAGTCCAATATCCATTTCAATATACCACAGCATACCAGAAATGCAATCCAAACACAAGCACAGAAAATTAATATCAGAAATCAAAGGAAGTACCAACCAGAGAAATACTATAGCAAATTAACAAAAAATCATTAAAATTAACCAATATCCATAGTACAGAGTACTTGAAATGTCAAAATACAAAAGATGCAAATATCTACTATGAAATGCTATCCTAAAAATGAAGTATAAGTGCTTAAAGATGCCTAAATGATGATCTTGGACGATCCAGACCTCCTCCTTGCTAGGCGAAACTGAGCAGGATCCACTTCTTCTTCAGTTTCCTCATTATCATCACTGGCTTCAGTTGCAGGACCCTTGCGCTTTTCCTGTGGTTGAGAGCCTGAGGCATGAATTTCAGGAGTGGACTTAGTTTGTGGCCCTTTATCCTGTGGATCAATTGGCTCAGTCTGACGTTCCTTCTGATGCATATTTTCATCTTCTTGAGGACAGGAGGCACAAGCAGGTTTCTTTTGTCTAAGAAAGTGGCTTGTTGCTTAGGTGACATGGTAATCATCAGACCATCTTCAAAAAGGAGAATGTGTTGTTTGAAATTCTAAAACAAGGAGATGACCTATGAGTGGATGTGGAAAGCTGAGTGGATGATTTTCTGGGATGGATGGTATACGGTGAAACATATTGAGACTAATCTCGGGGAGTTCTAGGGATAATAGGGATTTCATGATGACATTTGTTCTAAACTCCAAAACAGACTCCTTGTAGCACCAATGACCATCAAAGAATTTAAGATTTTTTCTTTCAAAATAAGCTTTTGAAAAGATGGTGTGTAATAGAGATTAGAAAGAATAACTTAATTCTTTCGGACATCCGGTGGTGAAGTTCTTCATGCATCCGAAGTTGCGCAATGATTATTGGACGTCCGATCCAGTTTTCACAAGCGTCCGACAGCTTTTAGCACCCTTTGTCTCTTTCAATTGTACTTAATCTTTGAACCTGATTTGCTTCATAGCTGAAAAAATCTTTGAAGAGATATTAGTAACATCCATTTGTTTTGTAAATATCAAAAGTTAGGGACTAAGATTAACACACGCTTTTGCCTTTGTTTCTTCAATTCTTTGGAATCACCCTCCTTTGGAGCAGGAATTTTTGGAATGTCTGGATTGAGAATGTAGGCCACCTTCGATGCTGTGAGGAAGAACATTAGTTTGTCTTTCCAACATTTGAAATTGGTTTTGGTTCCATCAAGTTTATCCAACTTGACGAAATCTTGGTTCATCACTTTGATCGCATCATTCAAACTTCAAGATTGTAAGAAAACAAAGGGGTTGTAATAACAAATGAGTAAGTCAAAACAAGAAAATTGATGATGAAGTCCTAGGAAAAATTGCAGAAATGCAAAATGAGAGAAATCTGATAATACTAAGTGAATTCAAGGCGTGTAATCACTTTCCTTGAAGTTTGATTGCCCCCACTAGTTTGCTAATCAGGTATTGGGCAAAAACTCTTGGATACAATGGATTCGAGAAGACAACCAAATAGCAAGTTCTTGGATTGTCTTGACATTAGAATGCTGAAAAATTAGTTAATTTTTTTCTTATGTTAAAGCAGTTATTTATTTTGCTATAACACCCAGAAAACGTTCATGTTAACAAGCATGAATTGATAGTGCAACCTTTCAAAAAATTCACATGAAAAGGTGCCAAATGAAGTTACAGAAAATTCACAGGCAGCCTTTCAGAAAATTTACATGAAAATGTGCCAAATGAATTTGCAAAAAATGACCGTTATAGGGATCTAAATTCCCATCTTCATCGATTGCACACTTCAACTCTTTTCATTCTGAGTTGTATTACAAATATTTCAACAAAATCAACTGAAGCTTCTTGGATGTCTAGATATCAAATGGAACGTGTATCAAAATTGTATACGAACAAGTATGTTTCCATCTTCATCTCTGAGTATGATTTCTGCATGCTTTGTGAATGTGAAGGAAGTGCTAATTCCTCCATCCATACTAATTGGATACACTTTTATCCTAGATTCTATCACCCCATAATCCTTCATAACCCATAGTTCACAATGCTCAGATCCACCATCAAGCGATGAGCTAGGGGAAAATAGAAAAACATAAAGGGATTCATTGGATGCACCAATTAATTCCATAACTTCATGATCTTCCCTGTCGTGGTTAGCTAATGCAATCTCTTTGAATACTTCTTCTTGGAGATCAAAGGACAAGATCACCATTTCCTCGTTTTCTTCAAGAGATGCCAACCAATGAATCGACTGATTAACTAAATCTTCAAAACATGTAATGGAAAAGTCTCGGAAAAACATCAACTGGAATCTGTTTCCCAGAATTCGAGTTAAGTGAGTAGAGCTTAACTTCAATAGACTCATATTCTCTACCTTCCTCATCATCAGTGGTATCATCTTCATCAACAACCATATCATATGCTCTTGAAAAGGTCAGATGATCTTATAGTCATTGGCTTCTTTGTGATATGCAAACCCAACAGTCACGTCGTTTATGAGCTCCCTAGTAGTTCTTGGAGGAGGTAGTAACTTAAGTTTTCTAATGGATGATTGCATAGGCAAATCATGAAACCAATCTCATATTTGCCTCCAACACACAACATGCCATTGAATGAACTGACAATTACATACTTCATTCCGTCGGTTAAAAATGGCATTATTAATTCTAAACAATTTTGGAATGATACATTTTCAATTGACTTGAAAGACCATGGATTATAGCTGATAGTCAAATACAAGACATAGCCATTAGCTTTTGCAAGTATACATTTATGAAACTCGGGTCTCTGATCAAGTTCTTCCATGATCTTGAAACGCACAAGATGGATGCTTCTCCCCCTCCCTCCCATCCATTTTCAATCGACTTTAAACGCAACTCATTAATTTGTGTTTTCATTTCGAAAATAGATGAGAGATATCCAGATCGTAAATTTCTTACTTTTATTTGTTTACAATAATTTGGTTAAGAATTTTTTTAACGGATGCCTAATGAACACTCATTTATTCACCTAATTAGGCGCGTCAATGGGTAGGGTCTGGGTTGGATTTCTTTGATCCATATCCAAACCCATTTAATTTAATTAGACCTAAACCCAGATCCAAACCCTTTTGGGTTTGAAAAAGTAAGTCCATACCCAGTCTCTCATGTATCTGGGTATCCATTCCCATGCGTATTTTTTGAACATAATAAAGTAAAATTGTATTAAAAATGTATAGAGTTCATAAATAATATAAATACCATCTAATTTTTGTTTTCAAATAATAAAACTAACATTCAACAAGTTGAATGCAATATTATGAACTCAAAGAAAGAATTATTATTGACTATTTCTATATATTTTCAAAGATTTAACTGCATCCATATCCAATTTTTCATTTGTTTACCTTTACCTTTTCTCCTTTTTCTAAAAAAGTTTGTACCAATTACAATGCCAACTAAGATTAGTTTTTAAGAAAGAAAACAACCATAACATATATAAATATTCAGCCTTATTAAAAAAATGTAATTTTGTACCTCTTTTTCTTATTTAAGTCTCAATGTTGGTAGATGTCTCGCAATCCAACCCTAAAATAGTGAATGAGATAAAAGTCATTTGACTAAGAACTACTGGCAAATAAATAATAGAATAAGAAAATTTATAAACACTTACTCAATTTTTTTTATTCAATCCAATCATCATCAGTGGTCACTAATGTTTCAACCACATCTGGAAGCAATTTGGCACGAGTCTCATCAATCACCCTACCACCAATACTAAATGCAGATTCTAATGCCATGAAGTCTTATTGTACTTGATCCAATGGCCATATAATATTAGATTATTTCATAAATTTACTAATATATGTATATATTATTTAATTAAATATACATGGGTCTAGATAGGGTATGGTATGGGTTTGGATTTGAATATGGATCCTAAAAAATTAGATCCTATCCAGACCCATGACTCTCTTACAGGGTCTGGGTCTGGATAAGGTCTGGATTTAAGAAATTAAATCCAAGCCCTACCAAAATATATTGGACCCGTTGACATGCCTACACCTAATTTACTCTAAACCCTTCTCAGCTTATGCCAAAGAATTAGCTCCATTTTCCACAATTGCAACAAATTATAGAAGCAGAAAAATGAACAAACTTTTTCAGGTTTCCAGGGCATTTTATAAATAGGCTCAACAAAATTATTTAAGAATTAGAATGGGCAATTACATAATTTATCTCTATAATCAAATTAAGATTTATGAAGATTAAAATGCTCAAAATATGCTCAAAATATATTTCTAGTGTTAAGGTGCACCATTTTTTTTGGAAAAGTCTAATTATGTTATGTAGTCTAAGTTTTTTTTTCTTACTTATGTTTTTTAGATAAGATTATGAATTGTGAGTTACAATTTCTACGGCTGTAAATTTAATACCCATGCCGTATTACAACCTATGTTTTTAAACTTGGCCGGTTCGACCGAGAATCGGCCAAGTGTCCGGTCCGAATTATTCTAAAAAACCAGATGGATAAAAACTCGACCAAATTTGGTCAAAAATCAGGTTTGACCGAGTTTAACCAAAAAATCGAAAGAATCGGTTTGTGTGCAAAGCCGATTTTTTTTTTTTGAAAAAGGTCAAAGCATTTTCAATATTAAGTTTGGACCCCTAGGTTGTTAAAAGTTATTAATTATACCTCAAATATTTCATACTTTATAAAAGTTGTCCATACGTTTGGTGTTATTATTTAATTAGGTCCATAATTTTAATTCTAAAATTGTTAATGTTCATTGAATAATATAAATTGCTACTTGATCATTCTAATTTCTTTATATTTTCTTGTTACATATATTTGAAACATTAAATATATATGAATATATCTTTATTAATATTAACAAGTGTAAGGATCGAGGACAACCTAAGAGGGGGGTGAATTAGGTTATTTAAAAAATCAAGCCAAGATATGAGTCACCTTCCTTTTTCTTGGATCTAGATTTCTTTTACTAAGGAACCTTACTGAAAACCAGTTGATGGATTAGTACAAATAGTTTGTGTGTAGAACAAGGAAGCAATTTATATCAAGACAGTAAATGAAGGGATGGAATTTGCAAACCAAATTTCAAACTTGACTAAGTTTGAATAACACTTTATATATGTATGTATCACGCTTCTTCACAGTTGATCAGCTTTCAACCAATCTCTTATGTACAGATGAAGGAACACTTCCTTCTTGCCTCAAGACTCACTCGATCAAGCAAGGAAGTTTTACAATCACACAGATAACCCTCACAAAGCTACACTATTGATGAAATCAAATCACACTTGAAAAGCTAAAAAGAGGTTACACAACTAAGAGTACAAATCTTCTTTTTGGAGCATTCACACACTTGAATCTCTCTAGATCTGATGTAGACTTTTTGTGTAAAGTTATTCTGAGGTGGTTGACTTTGTTCTTTTTATAGGAGACCAGAAAATTTTTCAATTAATGCTGTCAACGGGTAGAAGACAACTGAAGAGTCAACTAGCCGTTGGTGCTGTCGGACGTCCGATAGTCAGATTTTATGCGTCCGAGCGAGGTCAGTGATTTCGAGAGATTTTCTTGACCCACTTAGGACGTCCGATCCCTTCTCGCCATGCGTCCGAGGGTAAGATGCAGATTTGGAGGTTCCTCTTCAATCCCTTCGGACGGCCGATATATCCAAGGTGTTGCGTCCGAAGTGCAGCAATTCTTGTCGGACGTTCGGTGCTCAGATATTGATCGTCCGATCGAGATTAGTAATTGTAGAAGTCCTGGCTTGCCTTCTTCGGACGTCCGAGTCTGAGTTCTTCATTCGTCCGAAGATACTCAATGGATATCCGACGTCCGATACTCTCTTTTTGTGCGTCCGACATCTTCCTCAGTGTTTTTCAACTTTTTGATCTTCTTTTTGTTCTGAGACCGCAGACCTGTTTGGTGCCATTTCTGAAAGAAGTCTCTTCAAGATTATTAGTAACATCCGTTTGTTTTGTTAATCATCAAAAGATATGACTTGAGATAAACAATCTCCCCCTTTTTGATGATGATAAAACATATGGATTGGAGCAGAAAGAAATGCAAGCTGCGATAACAGCTCCCCCTAACTAAGTGTAATGAGTATACAAAGAGAAAAGAAACTCAACTCCCCCTAAAACTGACACCCCCTAACTGATTTCTTTATACCATTAGTGCTAATCCATTTCTCCCCCTTTTTGTCATCACAAAAGCAGGTTTGCCATGGCTGATCAATTTTGACACCAGCAACATCAGACAACATGAGTGAGCCATAAAAATTTGACAACAAAGATCAGATAATATCAGAATAGTCCATTCATGCTCAGAAACACAGAAGCACATTTAATCATAACACACACAGAAACACATCCATTCACAACAGATAACATCGGAAACAGTAGAAAATATCCAGTTGTACAGACCAGAGATACAACTCTTAGTACATAACAAACGAAAAGTTTTGTAGTGCAAAAGATGAACTAAAGTGCAGTGACTTAAACAGTGCCTAGATAGTGATCTTAGATGACCCAGGCCTCCTTCTGGCCAGAAGAAACTGTTCAGGATCCTCTTCTTCCTCAGTTTCTTCATCGTCTTCTTCATATGCCTCCACAGTAGCTGGAGCCTTGCCTTTATCCTTTGGCCGAGAGCTGGAAGCTGGTGTGGCCTCAGTATCAGTAGTTGGCCCTGTGGGTTCAAGTCTTGGCTCTTTCTGATGAGCATTTTCATTGTTTTCAGGTATTGGAGGCACAAGAAGGTTCCTTTTTTCCATGAAGGAAAATTGTTGGGCAGGGGTCATAGTCATCATGAGACCATCTTCAATAAGCAGGACATGCTGTTTTAGGTCTTCAAGCAAAGAGATGACCTCAGAATTGGATGCGAAGGACTTGCTGGCAGACTTTCTAGGATGAATGGTGAAAGGAGAGACATAGTCTGACTGATCATGAGAAGTCCTAGGAGTGACAGGGGTTTCATGAAAGTTTTTTCTTCTAGACTCAGCCACAGTCTCCTTATAGCACCAATGGCCATCAAAAAATCTTAAGTTCTTTCTTTCAAAATAAGCTTTTGAGAAAACTGATGAAGCATTGTCTTTGGGAGATTTTTCAGAAAAAGGTATTTCAAAATGAGCAAAAATAGGAGTCAGAAATCTGCCATAAGAGAGCTTCCTACGACTGTCAGTGCTAATTTTGAGCAGAAACTTGCACATTACAAAACCAAAGTCAATGCGGATTTTTTCAACAAAGCAGTAGAAAAGATAGAGTTCCATTTTGTTTGCATCTGTTCTGTGGCCATCAGTTATCACCAACAGATTCTAAATGATGGTGAAGATGATCAGATTCTAAGGACTGAGATCATCTAATCTTGCCTCAGTAGGAGTATTGAAGTGAGTTTGAAAATAGGTCATGAGTTTGGAAATGTAAAAATGATGGTAGGTAGAAGGAAATTTCTCATACAAAAAGAAGTTTGCAATTTTTCCTTTGAAACCAGATTCAATACTAGTTTTCAGAATGGAATTCACAATGTCAGGAGTTAACGTGATGTCTACAGAGTTGACCCTAAAGATGAGTAGTGTGTGATTTACCCTTTCTAAGATTAGCAAAGAATTGATAAAGCATGTCAGGGTAAAAGACATTAGGAATGGTCAGAAGATGAGTCCATTTCTGGAATTCAAACAGTTTAATAACAGGTTCAAGATCAAGCTTACGAAATTCGTAGGGAATGATGAGCCTTTGGGTGATGAACCCTTTTTGAGAGACCAACTCAAATCTGTCTCTGGCTTCATCATCAATGAATTTTGGGAGAGGAGTGGGTTCTGTTACGGGCTGAGATACTGGATCCTTTCTTGAACGTTTCCCTTTCGAGGTTTGTGTGGCAGATGCCCCAACATTTTGAGTCTCAGTCCTTGTCCTTGGAGACTTTCTGGTGGAGGGTTCAGGTGTTTGCTGATTCTCAGCAATGTTTCCTTCATTCTGCTGATCAACAGAGGGATCAGCAGATTGCTTTTTCTTTGATTGGGGAGTGCTCTTCCTCTTAGCAGTTCTCTTTCGTTTTCCAGATGACCTTGTGACAGTTTCATCATTCTGGGTAGCTTGTTCTGGTTCCTCATTTCCACCAACTGTGTTTCCTTCAGAGTTCTGCTCTTCCATCTGCTCATCAGATGGTTCAGCAGTTTGAGAAACCAATTTTCTTTGGGTAGTTTGCTTTGCTTTACCACCCTGGGTCACAATCTTCTTTTTAGGTGCTTTGGTAAACGGTTCCACAATTTCAATGTCCTCATCTCTAAGTCTAAAGGACCGTCCCGCACTAGTAGATCCGCCTCTGATTTTAACCATGATACAATGTGGATGTGTTTTTGATGCAGAACGTGTTGTACAGAAGAAGAATGCAGTATGAGCAGAAATGAGAATGCACTGAAATGCCGCAGGGAGTGAATTATAAAAAGTTAGGGTTTCGGATGTGAATTGGGAACAATGGGGTAGTTGGCGGTTAGGAGTGATTTTTATGGGTGGTTAGTGGGCAACAGAGGTGTAATGGCGTTGGTTGAGTCAATTTCTTGGAATTTGATTTGAGGAGAGAGGAATTTGAATTTTAAATCTGAGAGGAGACTAAAAGGTTGCGTCCGAGACCGTGGAGGAAAATGAACTAAGTGAGGTGGGTAACTGCCTTATAAGGCTCAATTTTTGAGTGTCGGACGACCGAACGAGGTAAAGCGTCCGACACAACCGTCCGAACCAGTGCCTTTCCAGAAAAGAGTGAAGAACACTGTCGGACGTCCGTTTTGAATGTATCGGACGTCCGATAAGAAGTGACCAAAGAGAAACTTAGAGGATCTTCTCTGAGATGCCCAGTTTTGTTCTCAGATATACAAATTGATCCAGTGGAAGGGCCTTTGTGAGAATATCAGCAATTTGATCTTTGGAACAGACGTATTGAATACAAATTTCACCCTTGTGGACAAGATCGCGAATGAAGTGATGCTTAATGTCTATATGCTTTGTCCTAGAATGCTGAATGGGATTTTTTATCAAATTGATGGCACTAGTGTTGTCACAAAACATAGGTACAGAATTATATACTAAACCGAAGTCATTCAATGTGTTTTTCATCCACAATAATTGAGCACAACAGGCACCAGCAGTAATATATTCTGTTTCGGTGATAGATAATGAAATGGCATTCTGTTTCTTGCTGAACCAGGACACTAAGCAATTTCCAAGAAAATTACATATACCAGTTGTACTTTTTCTATCTACTCTACTGCCACCAAAATCAGCATCAAAGAATCCACACAAGGGAAGTTCATGACATTTAGCATACCAAAGGCCAAAATTCGCAGTTCCTTTTAAGTATCTAAAGATTCTTTTTACAGCAGTTAAATGTGATTCCTTTGGACAAGATTGAAAACGAGCACACAAGCACACAACAAACATGATATCAGGTTTACTCGCGGTTAAATAAAGCAGGCTACCAATCATACCTCTATACTTCTTTTCATCAACTTTTGTACGTTCTTCATCTTTGTCAAGCTTGACTGATGTGCACATGGGTGTTCCAACTTGTTTTGAGTCCTCCATTCCAAATTTTTTCAGCAGTTCCTTGGTGTATTTGATTTGATTGATGAATGTTCCTTCTTGGGTTTGTGTCACTTGGAGTCCAAGGAAGAAATTCAGTTCTCCCATCATGCTCATTTCAAATTCCTTTTGCATGATTTTGGAGAAATCCTTGCACAATCTCTCATTAGTAGCACCAAATATGATATCATCAACATAAATTTGAACAATTAGAAGATCATGCAAACTTTGTTTAGTGAAAAGGGTAGTATCCACTATACCTCTTTTGAAATCATTTTCAGTCAAAAAACCACTCAAACGTTCATACCATGCTCTTGGAGCTTGTTTTAAGCCATATAGAGCTTTTGAGAGTTTGAAAACATGATTTGGATAATTTTCATTTTCAAAATCAGGAGGTTGATCAACATAAACTTCTTGATCAATAAAACCATTTAAGAAGGCACTTTTAACATCCATTTGAAATAACTTAAAGTTTTTGAAACATGCAAAAGCTAAGAACATTCTAATGGATTCTAACCTAGCTACAGGTGCAAACGATTCATCAAAATCTATTCCTTCTTCTTGAGTGTATCCCTTAACTACCAATCTGGCCTTATTTCTAACAATCTCACCTTTGTCATTCATTTTGTTTCTAAAAACCCACTTAGTGCCAATAATAGAGTGATTTTGTGGTCTAGCAACTAATGTCCAGACCTTGTTTCTTTCAAATTGATTTAATTCCTCTTCCATGGCTAAAATCCAGTTCTCATCTTTCAATGCATCAACAACATTTTTGGGCTCAAAATGTGAGACCAATGCAAAGTTATCTATTAATTGTCTAGAAGAGGAACGTGTTCTGACCTTTTCAGATGGATCCCTAATGATAAGTTCCATGGGGTGATTTTGGATAAATTTTCAGGCTCTTGGAAGATCATTAGGAATTCCAGTGTCACTGTCATTGTCTTCTCTAGCAGGACTGTCTTGATTTTCATCATCCTTTGAATCATTTTCTGGTGGAGTTGTGCCTTGATTGCTGATAGTTAGCTTCTTTAGTTCATCTTGAACACCTGTATCGTCATCTTCACCACAACTCATGAAAATATCATCATTAGATTCATCAAAAGTGATATGTATGGCTTCTTCCATAACCAGAGTTCTACGATTATAAACTCTAAAGCCTCTCTTGTTTTCACAATATCCCAAGAAAATTCCCTCATCAGATTTCTTGTCAAACTTTCCAAGATGTTCCTTGATGTTCAAGATAAAACATTTACAACCAAAGACTTTAAAGTAACCAACAATAGGCTTTTTGTCAAACAAGAGCTCATAGGAAGTTTTGTTCAAAATTGGTCTTAAGAGAACTCTGTTCATGGTATAACAGGCTGTGTTTATGGTTTCAGCCCAAAAGTACTTTGGCAAATTGCATTCACTGAGCATGGTTCTAGCAGCTTCTTGAAGAGTTCTATTTTTCCTCTCAACCACTCCATTTTGCTGAGGTACCCTTGCAATAGAAAACTCATGTGTAATACCATTGGTGTCACAAAATTCAGGAAAACCACAAAAATGAAATTCTGTGCCATTGTCACTTCTTATTTTTATGATTTTTAAACCAATCAGATTTTGAACCTTGGCAAACAGGGAAACAAAGTTCTTGAAAGCATCATCTTTATGTGCAAGAAACATCACCCAAGTGTATCTAGAATAGTCATCAACAACAACAAAACAGAATCTCCTCCCACCAAGGCTTGAGGTTTGAGTTGGGCCAAAAAGATCAAGATGAAGAAGTTCTAAAGGCTTAGAGGTAGAAATACATTTTTTTGGTTTAAAAGATACCTTGACTTGTTTTCCAAATTGGCAAGCATCACAAATGCGATCTTTACAAAAATTGAGTTTTGGTAGTCCTCTAACCAGGTCCTTTTTGAAAATCTCTTTCAGCAAGTCCATATTGAAGTGACAAAGCCTTCTGTGCCACAACCAGGGATCCTCATTTGCAACTTTGAGGCAACTAAGGCTGGAAACATCAACTTTTTCAAGAAACACCACATAAATATCATTAACTCTTTTTCCCTTGAACACAATGTTAAACTTTGAGTCAAGAACAAGGCATTCATGTTTCTTAAATAACACAAGCAGATTCTTATCAGATAGTTGGCTAACACTTAGTAGATTGTAACCCAGGTTGTCAACTAAAAGAACATTATGAACAAAAGTATGACCATTCTTACCAACATCACCAATTCCAATAGTTTTGGCTTTATTATCGTCTCCAAAAGTAACCTTTCCACTTGTTTTTGGCTTGAGCTTGATGAACTGGGATGCATCACCAGTCATATGTCTTGAGCAACCACTATCTATGAACCATTTTGATTCTTTATCAGTGTTCACCAGTTTTACCTACACAGAAGTCCACAATATAATATTTGGTACCCATTACTTTTTGGGTCCTTCATGGTTAGCATTATGTCTAACAATCCACATGCATCTCATTCCATTTTTCATGTTTTTCTTAACATAGCAGTTGCTATTCATGTGACCAAATTGACAACAAAAATTGCATACAGTTATTGGATCAATCAAATGAACAGGTTTAATAAATCTGACTTGCCTTCTCCTGTGGATATTATACTCATTTTTACTATAATTCAATCTTGTCTGATGAGTGTTAAGATGAGGTTCTGTGTCATTCTTTTGAAGGCGGTTCTGTTTTATATGCTGCAACAATTGACATAAATCATCCATCCTCCTTTTTAGACTGCATTGTTCACTTCTGAGTATGTTACAGAGTTTTGTCCTTTTATTAAGTTCAGCAAGCACATCAGTTTCAATCCTCTTGAGGTTTTCATTTTCATGCTTAAGACTCTTGTTTTGTCGAAAAAGATTTGCATTATGTTGTAATAGAAAGCTAACTTTCTGTTTTAGTTCCTTGTTTCTAACATAGGATTCTTTTAAGCTGTTATGCAATTTTTTTAGAAAAGAATTAACATCTTCATCGGATTCATTATCACTATCAGTTTGAGAGTTGCATTGAGTTACCTCTTCATCTCCAATGGCCATGAAAGCCACTTGAGCAGATTCCTCTTCTTCCTCAACTTCACCTTCTGAGCTGCAATCATTCCAGGTGATCTGGAAATTGTTGAACTTTGGTTTTCGTTCAACCTTGTTCTCCTTCTTTTTCTTCATTGGACACTCATTTGCATAGTGTCCTAATTGGCCACATTCAAAACACTTGTCAGCTTGCTTTTTGTTGAATTCCAGCTTTCCTTTATTTCTGAAATTGTTGGACTGATTTGGAAAGAAATTGCTATGTCCTCCTTTTCTGAATTTCCTCTTGTTGAGTATTCTTTTGAAGCCTCGTGTGATGAGTGCAATGTCAATGTCATCACCTTCCATGTCATCTTCATCAAGTGAGATTGTATCATTTTCTTCTTGTGAAGTCTTCAGAGCTATGCTTTTTCTAACTTTTGTGTCTTCTTGTTCCTGCATCTTAGACTTGAGTTTTAACTCATAAGAGGTTAGTGAATTTATAAGGGATTCAATAGATAAAGTGTTCAGATCTTTGGCTTCCTCAATGGCAGTCACTTTGCTCTCCCAATCCTTTGACAGAGCATTCAGAATTTTTCTATTTTTCTCACCTAGAGAGTAATCTTTCTCTAGAACTTCTAGATCCTTAATAAGATCATTGAACCTGCAATACATCTTGTCGATGTTTTCGTGAGGTTCCATTTTGAAGAATTCATACTTCGTGACCAGAATGGACTTCTTCTGTTCTCTCACATTTTCACTTCCTTCGTGTATTTCTCGAAATTTATCCCAGATTTCTTTTGCAGATTTGCAGCCCTTTACTCTAACAGATTCGTTTGAGTCTGAAGCACTGTACAGAGCATTCATAGCCTTGGCATTTAGAGTAAGATGAGTTCTGTCTTCAGCGGTTAGTTCCCTTCTTGTTTTTGGTCTCGGCCTGTTCGTCTCTGCATCAATAGTAGAAGCATCAAACAGTCCTTCATTGACAATAAACCATAGCTCAATATCAATGGATTGTAAGAAGATGATCATCCTCTCCTTCCAGCTCACATAGTTTGACCCATTGAACATAGGAGGTCTGGTGACAGATTGTCCCTCAAAGAACATGGCATTGTTGGTTGTCATTTTTTACTCCCAAGCCGATTGAGCTTAGCCTCAAGGAGACCAAGCTCTGATACCAATTGTAAGGATCGAAGACAACCTAAGAGGGTGGTGAATTAGGTTATTTAAAAAATCAAGCCAAGATATGAGTCACCTTCCTTTTTCTTGGACCTAGATTTCTTTTACTAAGGAACCTTACTGAAAACCAGTTGATGGATTAGTACAAATAGTTTGTGGGTAGAACAAGTAAGCAATTTATATCAAGACAGTAAATGAAGGGATGGAATTTGCAAACCAAATTTCAAACTTGACTAAGTTTGAATAACACTTTATATATGTATGTATCACGCTTCTTCACAGTTGATCAGCTTTCAACCAATCTTTTGTGTACAGATGAAGGAACACTTCCTTCTTGCCTCAAGACTCACTCGATCAAGCAAAGAAGTTTTATAATCACACGGATAACCCTCACAAAGCTACACTATTGATGAAATCATATCACACTTGAAAAGCTAAAAAGTGGTTACACAACTAAGAGTACAAATCTTCATTTTGGAGCATTCACACACTTGAATCTCTCTAGATCTGATGTAGACTTTTTGTGTAAAGTTATTCTGAGGTGGTTGACTTTGTTCTTTTTATAGGAGACCAGAAAATTCTTCAATTAATGCTGTCAACGGGTAGAAGACAACTGAAGAGTCAACTAGCCGTTGGTGCTGTCGGACGTCCGATAGTCAGATTTTATGCGTCCGAGCGAGGTCAGTGAGTTCGAGAGATTTTCTTGACCCACTTAGGACGTCCGATCCCTTCTCGCCATGCGTCCGAGGGTAAGATGCAGATTTGGAGGTTCCTCTTCAATCCCTTCGGACGGCCGATATATCCAAGGTGTTGCGTCCGAAGTGCAGCAATGCTTGTCGGACGTCCGGTGCTCAGATATTGATCGTCCGATCGAGATTAGTAATTGTAGAAGTCCTGGCTTGCCTTCTTCGGACGTCCGAGTCTGAGTTCTTCATTCGTCCGAAGATACTCAATGGATATCGGACGTCCGATACTCTCTTTTTGTGCGTCCGACATCTTCCTCAGTGCTTTTCAACTTTTTGATCTTCTTTTTGCTCTGAGACCGCAGACCTGTTTGGTGCCATTTCTGAAAGAAGTCTCTTCAAGATTATTAGTAACATCCGTTTGTTTTGTTAATCATTAAAAGATATGACTTGAGATAAACAACAAGCTCTTAGGTATTTTACATACAATATTTTAATTTTTATTTATGATGTCATCCGCTTCAATCCCAATCGAGCCCGATTGAGCATATTGACCCCTAACCTCTGATTTCGACCGAGTCGATACCCGGCCCGAGTCTGAAAATATAAATTACAACTTTTAAAATGTACCAAATGTAAAAATGACCTCTGGTATTGAATAAATTCTTATTTTTTTCATCTTTCTGTCAAATTGAAAAAAGTAAAAATCGGAATGTAAAAAGTGTTAGAACACAACCTCAATTATGGGTACACCATGTTTTCGGTCTTAAAAAAGCTGATTTGCAATTAGTTAGTCATGTTTAATCCAATATAAATTCCAAATACGATATGTTAATCAACCTATAATTAATATTGAATCTCTCAAAATTTATGACGTTTGAACAATTTTTAAGCGGCTTAATTATGGTGGATTTCACACTTGGTACTAGTTGATCCCATTGTTTTAAACGATAAGTCAGTCCTTGATAGACTAGTCTCAAGTTAAAATTTTGGGAAAATCGTTTAAAACGTCCATCACATTTTACAAGATGACTTTTTTCGTCCCTCACTTTTAAAAATGTAATTATACGTCCCTTAGGAATTCATATTGACTAAATTTGGTCCCTATCTAGGTTTACGACTAGTTTTTTACCGGAATCCACCACGTGGCTTGCATGTGATCATTTTTAAGGGTGTCAAATCAAATTTTTACATAATCTGATTCATAGTCCCTCACATTTCACAAAAGGAATTTTTTCGTCCCTAACATTTTACAAAATGAATTGTTTCATTTCTCACATTTCAAAAAATGAAATTTTCCATCCCTCACATTTTTTGAAGTAATGTTTTCATCCCTCATTGATCATGTGTACGAATAGATTTTTTTCTATAAATCCACGTATATGTCTATTTGATTTTACTTGAACAGTATAAATAACATGTAATTTTTCTCTGTTGGATTTCATCTAAACATGCTAATCGTAGTTATACATATGTTATTCAATAGATATATATAGGGGTGTAAAACGAATAATTTTGTTTAAAACCCATGTATATATTTATATGATTTCACCATTTGAACCTATTCAATATTTGTGACCTTTCTCTTTTGGTAATAATTTATTTATTGAGTTATATAATAATTCATCTAATTAATGGGTCCTAACTTGAATTCTATAATTGTACTAACAAATTTCAGTTTAAATCTGAAATTTCTACTCGACACTTTTAAGACCAACAGTTGAATTACTTGCCTTGTGATTGTCTTAAAATTTGAAAGTGTCAATCACTTATTTCTTTTTGTCATACTTTTCTTTTGTTTATTTTTCTGTCCAAATTTAATTCAATATAAACACTCGATAATATTTAGGATTAAATGTCTTCTTTATTTTCAAATTTTGAGTAAAAGAAAATGAATATAAATGAAAAACTAACAATTTTTTTAAACCCATGTATATATCTATTTGATTTCACTTGAGCAGTACGAATAGTATGTAATATATCTCTATTTGGTTTCACATACTATTCGTACTGTTCAGGTGAAATCAAATAAATATATACATGGATTTAAAAAAAATTATTCACACACATGATCAATAAAAGATGAAAAAATTCATTTTGAAAAATGTGAAGCATGAAAAAATTCATTTTGTAAAATGTAAGGGACGAAAAAATTTATTTTATAAAATGTGAGGGATTATGAATTGAATTATATAAAATTTGATTTGACAATTTTACCCTTTAAATATGATCACATGCAAGGCACGTGATGAATTCCGATCAAAAACTAGTCAGAAACCTAAGTAGGGACCAAATTTGACCAATGTGAATTTGTAAGGGACGTGAAATTACATTTTTAAAAGTGAGGGACGAAAAAAGTTATTTTGCAAAATATGAGGAACGTTTTGAACGATTTTCCCTAAAAATTTTGACAAATATTTGGTTAATGGAAAAAAAAATCACTCTGTACGTATAAGAAGGATTGCGCATCATATTATTTTCCATAAACAAGCTATTCCTTGGAATTCATTTGAATCAAACTTTGGCCTAGATTCTTATAATGAAAATGTAGGGCAAGCATAAGAGTTCAAATAAACGCAGTAAACCATTTTACTTAAATCAAAATTAGGAGATTTTTTTGACACAATATAGATGGAAGAATGTAAATGCACATATTATTTCATGTCCAAGTGACAATTCAATACTGTACCTGTATAGTTTAGGCAAGGTGCAACATGTGTGCATCTCATAATCCGAAGATTACAAACCAAATATGACAATATTCACAAATTTTTCTTTCGTAAAAGTTGAATATCTTGTCATAGCTAGTGCAAACAGGAGGGTAATGAAATTCAATAAGGCGCTAGTTCCAGAAATTATAGTCAAATCGACAAGAGTTCAGTCTAGAATTTCATAATCTCAACCAAGAAAATTCAAATCAAGTTAATGAGTTAACACAAGAAAATTGCAATTAACTGTGATACCATTAATCAAATTGAAATCAAGACAAAAAGGTTATTAAGCTAAACCCTCCCCACTATGTAATACTCATTGAAGCGTTACATTGTTTATAAAAGAAGGAAAAGAAGGCCTGACACTTTACTAATCTCTTTCTACTAATTTTAACTCCTTTAGGTCAATAACCTTATGCTAATATCAACCAATTTTTATTTTTACTTTCTTGTACACCTGGCGAGCATCAGTAGAACAAAATATTAGACCTTTAATCTCAAATGACAAGAAAACCCTTGATAGACTAGTCTCGTCTTAAAAATTCTTTTTCCCAAATATTTGGCTAACTGCAAAATCACTCTGTAAATATAACGAGGTTTTCTTAGATGATACTAGTTACCAAAAAGGAGCTATCCAAAAATTGAACTTTGGCCTAGATTTTTAACACGATATTCTTAATGCAAAATTAAGAATTCATATAAAAGCAATAACAAGGTTAGATGATCTTTTCGACAAATAGAGAGAGTAAGAAGGTTAATGCACATATTACCTTATGTCAAATTGACAACTCAATGCTATGCCAGTATAGCTCAGGTAAGGTGCACCACATAATCCTAAGATTACAAACCAAAATACCACATTCGCAAGTTCTTTTGTAAAAGTTGGATATGATGTCATGGATAGTGCGAAAAGGAATTTTGTAAAATCCAAAAAGGAATTAATTACAACATTTATAGCCAAATTTTTTTTTAAAAAAAAAACAGTTCAGTCTAAACATTCATAGTCTAAACCAAGCAAATCCAAATCAAGTCAATATAGTTTAACAAAAGAAAATTATAATTTTAACTTTGATACCATTAATCAAATTGAAATCAAGACAAGTTATTAACTCAAATCTTCCCCACAATGTTAAATGAAGGTTTGATACCATTATAATGAAGGCTTGACACTTGACTCAAGTTCTAAAGTATGAAATTGGGATTGATTTTGTATCTTTTGCTCTTGTATATGTAAATTGTTTGGTGGCTGGAATTTTTAGGTACTAATACTACTATCGGCTCTCAAGGTTTTAGGCAAGGGCCTTCTGGGATGCGATAAATTCCGCTAGACATATTCGTGGACGTTAGTCCTACTTAGGCTCTTGAGTGTCTAGCGTTTACGTTGTCATATAAAATTGTACATGCAAATGTGCACTTTAATGGTGCGTTTAATTTCTTACTATATCATATATTGAAATACTTGCCATGTTATCTAGTTAAACATCGAGGATCTTACTAATGAGACCGTGTAGGGGATTTTTAGGAGCCAGGGGTTCGGGTGTTGGGCGGGGGGGGGGGGGGGGGGGGGGGCATCCATATTGGGGTGCATTGTGAATGAACTAGTCTATAGTCTAGGTGAACATTTTTAATTTCTGTTTTGAAAATATCTAGGTCATGGATTTTTTACTTTTTCTTTTAGAATAAACAAATTAAATCTATACTTTTCACGAAGATTGCATATTAATTTAATCCACTAGAACTTAGTGCTTTTCTTATCCATGAGGATAGAAGTGCCCTAAATTGAAAGCCTTCATTGATTCATACGAGCTATTAAAGTATATTGTCCAATTGCTTTAAATAGGTATTATTGCAATTTTGAATGAAAGTTGTTGGATATTTTAATAAAAATATCATTATTATTTTGAATTCATTCACATGCTAATTTTGAATTCAAATGCAATGAGTTACAAATTTTGAAATGAATTTTCAGTTATAAGATCACCATTAAAAATGTAACTTATGAGATTTATGTCTTGTTTTTGTAACCTATGTAATGATTAGGTTTTAAGAATTTATTTATTAAATTTTGACTATTATACAATGACCTAGACCTTTTCAAATTTTGTAACTGAAAAATATGACACATTTATTCCATTTAATGGTGGTATTCTAATACTCCTAAAATTTTAGCCTATAATAGAGGTCACTATCAACCAAGTTTGAGACACCTTTCTTGCTATTTCAAAAACTATCTTCCTCTCACTTCTATTGGGCATTAGTTAGGTGTTGAGAAGAGCTTTAGCTTCTCTAAATTGTGTAGATTTAGTAGAAGCAACAGCATAGGTTGGGCTGTTGTATCCCAGAGGCGACGTGCTATCAACCTTCTACACCGGGCATAATCCCGAGAGGGGCGCGAATCGTCTTAAGAGAGTGACCTAGTCCGCGCCTCACCTAGCCAAAATTACTTTATTTCTCTTCCTTTGACTTTTGTTTTACAGGTTGATCGTGCATATCAACTTCTAAAGGAACAACAAAAGTGAGCTGTTCAATCAACGCAATCTTGTATATCTAGTTTTAACTATTGGAGCTTGAATTCTAAGAGAGTGTTCATTCTAGATCTTGAACTAAATTCATCTACTCTCAGCCCTTAATCGGCTAGAATTTCTTCTTGAGAGAAATTGAAACCAAATATATTAAGCAAAAATTCTGTATACTAAAATGAACTACGTTCAAGTGAAGAGAATTTGTGCTAGGTGCAACTAATGCCTCCTATAGTTTTTTTTTTCGAGTAGAAATAATTGCAAGTATTTTCAGTTTCTAATATGGAATGGAAATGTCAAGTTCGAAGGACTACCAAATGACTTGGTGATTTCTATTCACTACAGTAGGAACAAATGACTTGCAAATACAGAATTGATCGGAGCAGAAAATGAGGGAAACTGGTGTAACAACAGGCTTAACAAAATTGTTCAAGAATTAGAATTGACAACTACGTATGGCATCTCTATATTCTTAAATTAATATTTATAAAGATTAAAATGCTCGAAAATATATTTGTCCTGTTAAAACACAAGGTCCTAAGAAAAAGCGATTTTGGTATGTTTTGCGAGTTTTTTGTTTTATTTTTTGGGTAAGTATATGTATGATGATTTACAATTACAGCAGGTGCACGCTTATACTGCAGTACTATAACGTTTATTCAAAGACCTGGTACTGGATAACCTCGTATTTTTCCTTCATCTGTCTGTCACATTGAAAAGAAGTACCAATTGGATTGCATCAAATTCTTAGTAGACAATATTATTTTAGGGTATGCCACATTTTCGCCCTTAGAAGGATTGGCTGTTCGTTCTCAACTGTATATGAATTCCTAGTACGATATAGTATTAATCAGCCTATATTTAGTGAGGAATTGGCTGATGGTATCCATTAGGGGTGGGCAAAAAAACCCGTTGATCTGAAAACCCGATGAACCCAACCCGATCCGATCTGATCCGAAAAATAGGATATTCGATCCGATTTTTTTTAGCGGGGCAGATAAGGGTCAGGTATCCGCAAAAATCGGGTACAAATACGGATCAGAAAAATAAAAAAACCCACGAGTACCCGACCCACAGGGTATATTTTATAAATATTAAAAAATTAGGGATCATTTTATAACTTTGTAATTTTTAATTCTAAGTGCAAGTGAAGTGGCTCACAGCCTCATATTCTAACCCTATATGATCCACCTCTCCTCATCTTATTTGAAGAAAGCGAATATTCTCGGTGAAACATGAACCAAATGAACAAAATGAAAAAAAAATTTGTGGAACTCTGTTATAAAAATTGTTCATCCGTTTCATCCTTTTTATTTTATTCTACTTCCATCGATCTTTCCTGCAAATTTTGCATCAATTCAATCAAAGATTTGTGTTTGGAGTTTCAATTTTTTGTTAGCTATATAATTAAAACATTTGTGTCTTTCACTTATTTATTTATTTGATTTATTTTATTGCAATTATGTCTCTTAAATTTGTCTCTTTTATTTAGTGTAAGAAATTATTTTTCTTTTTCATCACCTTTAATATCATAAGGTCTATTCTAAAGATGTAAAGAAGTTGGGAAAGATTTTTTAAGGTTATTTTTGGTTATATTTTTTCCAAAAATAATTAGTTCTAGTCAATTCTTTTTCGAACTTGATTTCACAATTGACTTATTTGGGATGCAGTCTTGTACCATAACGTCCTTAAGGAGTTGGGGAAGTTGCCAAATACTTATTATCCTTGTGTTTGTTGTATTGTAGAATGATGAAAATTATTATCAAACTTCGTTTTGTTCATTAGATATTATAATTCTAATATGTACAAAATTTATGAGATCGATTTGATTGTTGGATGAACTGTGTGAGAATGGTGATGTATGGACTTTAATTACAATATCTCTACCAATATTAATTGAAAAATTATGTTTTTTATTGAAAAATATGTTGATATTAAGTGAAAAATAATTTTTTTATTGAAAAATAGTTTTTTTTAGGGGCGTGTCAGGGGCGGGTACCCTATGACCGCCTCTTTTTTTCGGGTATCCGAATAGCGGTACCCGAAAACATTAGGAGCGGGTTAGGGTCGTAAAATGGCTGATCTGATATATTAGGGTCGAATCAACCAAATCATGTTAGGGGCGGGTGTCCGACCCGTGCCCACCCCTAGTATCCATTGACACTCATTAAGAGTGTTAATATTTTGCAAAAGTGAAATTAATTAGAACAATATCTAAATGCAAAGGGTGCGATAAATGTGCATGTACACATTCATACTTTAAGTTAGATATAACTTAAATGTACTAAAGGTATTTATTGGGAAGTGGGCACCTATTAAGAAAAGGGATAATTGCAGAAACCTCTCCTGAGGTTTCTGACAATAGCACTCATCTCCTCTGTGGTTTAAGAAATAGCACTGATGTGACGCCCCCCACTTCTCCCAAGGGCGAACCCAAGGGTATCCGCGGGACGCCTGCCCAACTCTCGCCAGGACTCAAGACAAATCAAATCGAACTTAACGATACATACCAAATACTATGAGTCAAAATAAAGAAAAGTCGCTTCCTTAACTAAATATTTAAATCTTACATCATGTTCACAAAAGATGCATCAAGTTCCAAAATGCAACCATTAAAAGTCGACTACACATTTACAGCCCCGATTCCAATCAAAAGTATAATCTAGTCGGCTTTACCAAAATCTTCCAATCCAACCTGTTAAGGAAAACAAACTAATAGGATGAGCCAATACTCAGTGAGGCCAAGAAAACACACATGCAAACACATAATCCAAGTAGCAACAACAATTACATTGTAGGTAAGGCTATCAAATTCGAATAATTCACATTTCGAATAGGAAAAATAAACAGAAATAATTCAAGGATACTGTAGCTCTCAGGAGCTAAATTCCACGTAGTCGAGTCGAAGTCTTGATCACATCTCACGTTGACACTCCGTCCACCACATAAGTATCAAATCCGTAGATACACCACTTTTCTTCGAATCCCGTCACCGTTACACCCCCTTACCGGGCCCGCTCATCAAAGTTTTTAATAATACTCGAGTATATCATGGCAATACTGCACGAGTAATGCCGAGCAAGATCTCTCCAATAGATCATGCTCTACGAATATCTCATGGTTTGCTAAGTTTATCGACCAAGCCCATGCTGGCTCGATTCGCAAAGTTAGCCAACGAGTTTTGGGCGTCCCCCGAATATGGATACGAATACGAATATAAGTCGATGAGCAACGTTCAAATCGACGATTCCAAATAGGAATCACAAATACGGATCACATATACAAATCACAAGTACAAATCACATCCACATTACCATGTACAAGTTGGATACGAATTCACATAGCAAAATTCGAATATAATTTCATTTGAAAGAGAACGAGTGCGATAAAGTACACCCTCGTCTCAAAATTTCAAATTTACATAACGGATAAGAAACAGATAACCACTTAACAACAAGTTCATGCACTTGACACTCACAGTTATTCAAGTAGCGAGTTCAATTGATGGTTTAAGCGTCTCCCGTGAGATCCTCTGGAAGGTCCTCTTGAGCGCCTGAGCATTTAATAGTAAATTATCATTCACACATCCCAATTATCAAGGAAGATTGTGCACTAGTACAATCTGGGGAAATTTCATGAAAATGAACCTCAATTACTAGTAAATCGAGGTTCAAGTGGAGTTTCTTAATGTACAAGAGCAATCGAGTTTTGTTATCTTGGAAATCAAGCATAAACGTTGAAGTATTATCGAAGGAATAAGGAATACTTGAAAAACTCCATTTCCTTGAAATTCAGAAAATTTCAGTTTTGATACGATATTTTGAAAAAATCGTATCTCAGATTCCACATGTCGAAAATTGGAAAACTTGGTACCGTTGGAAACCTCTTCCAAAGTACTAAAAGTTCTTAGAAGACACTTTTCCATGAATCTAAGTGGAAGGTGTTCAAAAATGAGCTTAAAGTTGCTGTTCCAAATCACCCAGGATTGAGCCGGGGTTGGTTTTTTGCTAACTTTGAAAATTCAGCAGAATTCACTCGTTACAAACAAGCCCTTGAAATTTGTAGCTCAATTAGAGGTGCAAGTAAGGTTTAGGGCAGAACAAGTGGATCGAGAATCGGAGTTGCGAGGCCCAAGATATGGTAGCTCAAAGTTGGATAAATTTCAAGACTGTTAACAAATTTCCAGATTTGGTTCCGACTTTGGACCTTTAGTTAAGTGTCGAAACGGACTTGGATTGATACCAAATTTTGTAGTATAATACTCCTATATGAAGGGTATCTCTCTATCAAATTTCGTGGAAAAATACCTTCGGAAAGGTGGTTAATCAATCAACCAAAGTTTGGAAAAATCCTTAAGGCAATCTGTCCAAATCTAAGGTTTCAAAAACGAGGCAGTCGCCGTATTTTGATCATAACTCCCTCAATTTAATTCAGAATTGGGAATGGTTGATAGTGTTAGAAAATAAATTCACAGGGCTAAAATTTCACAGAAGAAATCGTTTCAATTTTCAGCATGCAACTAGCTCGAAATTAAGCCTAAAGTTGCAGCATCATCAAATCATTTCGGCAGAACGGAGAAACAGGACAGCCGACTTCAGATGAATGGTGTGGCTGACACACATGAAACCAGAATGTACATTATACACCGTTGGAAACATGGGAACGTCTAGTTTTAAATGCCGCTAACGGCACTTGATTTCGACATCGGAGTACGGAGTTATGGACGAAATACAAACACTGGTCTGGGTTACGACGAAACCGTTTTCCAGATTACTAGTTTTTGAAATAAATTCGTTTGACCCACCAAAACTCAGTATTTTTCAATGAAAATTTTTACACAACTACTACAACATTTAAACAACACAATCAAGCCATTAAATCCTCAAATTTCTGCATTAAAGTGACCGAACAGAGCAGGGGTAAAATGGGAACTTTTTGCTTCAAGAGTTCAATAACGTTTCTGGCAACAATGCACCTTTAATCTACTTCCTTAAGCTCTAATTCAGCAATAAAACCATCATCAAACATCATCACAGCCATCAACCCAAAGTGGGAGTTCATAGAGCCCACATTTAACAATTTTCCAACATCCACAACAATCCATAAGAGATCAAGAGCTAAAAGATATACTAGACTTCCAAAAATCAAAGTTAGAAGGCTAGATTAAGACTTACTCTTAGTTGATGTTTAAGACAGAGATTCGGTCCTTTTGAAGCCTGAAGAAACCGTGAAAGGTCCTCCCCTTTTCAGCTTAATGTGTTGTCCAAGTGTAGAGCTAAGTGTATGTGAAGTTTTGGTTGAATCTATGGAGGTTTGGTTGTGATTTTTGTGAGATTTGTAGAAGGAAATGGTGAAGAGCTGCGGCTGTGCTATCCGTCCATTGCAGTAGCAGAAATGAAATGTGATTCGGATGCCTTTGCGTACAAAAGACGCTTGACGTCTAATATTTTAAGTACGTAAAATTTTAATTGCAACTAGTGCCCTACGCGCGCGTTTTGTGTTCGATTTCTCTCACGTTTGTTGCACTAGTGCACTAAACCTCTAGGACACTTACATTTATATAAATATTATTCATTCTTAATTGTCCCAAAATAATTGTCCAAAGTCCCTCAATTAAGCGCGCACGTGAAACACGTATTTCTAATTTAGGCGCAATAAAAATTGAAACCTTTGAGAAATTCTTATAACGATCTTACCACTAACTATCACTTCAATATTTAAACCTAAAATTGCCTATTTTAGGACCATTGTATATGTCTTAAATTTTTGAGCTTATTGTACTCCTAATTGGCTAAAGTTTTCAGACACGTTTTCACTTTTTCACTAAACAAGCTTCTAAGAAAATAATTTTTGAAACGAGACACTTTAAAAATATAACGAAGCTATAAAACCATATATTTAGGTCTAATAAGGATAGAAAATAATATTCGGGGCAAAAATCCAAATAGATAATTAATTGAGCCAAAATTAGGGGTTTAAAAATAATAATTTTACGAGTCCTCACGTGAATTGAGTATTAATTCCTCAATTAACCTTTCTTAATCTATTATTGATCGTTCTTAATTCTCCAATATTAATACACTCTCGATTCAAATATAGTCTCGAAAAACGTGCACTCGTTGTTCCGAACTAAACGAGTTTTCGAAGAGTGAATTTTTCCAACAAAACGCTTTTAAAAATATAAAAGAGGCGTCGTTCCATATAAATGGATTTTAAATGATCGAAATAAATAATTTGGAGAAAAATGAGTAAATAAATATTTAAACAAACTACTAATATTCGATAAAATAAAATAAAAAAAATTTCGGGTCCTCACAACTGATCTTCCTTGAACTTACTGATTCTTTGCATATTCAGTCCAAGCTAGAAAAGTGCCATTAAAATATTATTTTAAGAAGTGAGATAAGAAATTTGCGCCAGATTTGCTAACAAAAGATTGTGGAGATGTACCTTTGTACCCTAATTATTTGGAGAAACCTAATGAACAAATTTTGCAAAAGAAACCTTGTTTCTTGTCAACAAGTTAAGTAACTAATTAAACTAATTAAACCATCTGTAAGTGTTACTTTCACATATTTAATTTATGTTAAATACAAAACCTACCAGTTTCCCTTTCGTAAAAATATTAGTGTAACACTTTTTGAATTTTACTTACAAACATTTATGTATTTGACATAAATTAAATGATTCAGAGTAAATGCCCATAAATAGCTAGTACTTTGTTTATGTAATGGAGGAAACTCGTAAAGAACTAGTATGTTATGGGCAATTTCTTTTTTTTTTTTTTAATTTCACATATTTAATTTATGTTAAATACAAAACCTACCAGTTTTCCTTTCGTAAAAATATTAGTGTAACACTTTTTGAATTTTACTTATAAACATTTATGTATTTAACATAAATTAAATGATTCAGAGTAAAATACTAATAAATAGCTAGTACTTTGTTCATGTAATGGAGGAAACCCATAAAAAGCTGGTATGTTATCGGCAATTTCTTTTTTTACTTTCATATATTTAATTTTTATTAAATACAAAACCTATTAATTTCTCTTTCGTAAAAATATTAGTTTAACACTTTTCAATTTTAGTTACAAACATTTATGTATTTAATATAAATTGAATGATTCAGAATAAAATGCCCATAAAGAGCCGATACCTTGTTTATGTAATGGAGGAAAGCCACAAAGAATTAATACTTTATGGGCCATTTCATTTTTTAAAAATATTTAATTTATATTAAATAGATAACCTACCAGTTTCCTTTTTGTAAAAATATTACTGTAACACTTTTTAAATTTTACTTACAAATATTGATGTATTTATCATAAATTAAATGGTTGAGAGTTAAATACCTATAAAGAGCTGGTACTTTGAATAGACAATGCCTATTTATCCATAAACTACACCCCTTAAAGTTTAGTATTTGTTAATTGATTTGTAGTACTTTGTCATTCCGTTACTAATACTACTTGGCATGTAGCACAAAGGGCAAATCTGGCGCAAATTTCTCATCTCACTCCCTAAAATAATATTTTAATGGCACTTTTTCTAGTCTGGACTAAATATGCAAAGAATCAGTAAGTTCAAGGGAGGTCAGTGCTATTTCTTAAACCACAGGGGAGGTGAGTGCTAGTATAAGAAATCTCAGGGGGAGGTTTCTGCAATTTTCCCTTAAAAAATTCATTTATTGAATCTGCTGAAATTTAAAAACTTTTGAAAGGTATTAAGCAGACTAAGTATGTTGGAATTCCTATTCATTAAATGACAAGTACACCCTTGATAGTTTAGATCAGGCTAGGCCTCCCCAGCTGAGCTAGGCACCAGGCCCATGGATGCGCTAGCAATTGGCATGTAGGGGAGTAGTTGCCCGACTTTCTCCACCTAGTATCCTACACCTCGCATTCGTGATATCTACATTCAGTTGTGCTTGGGAGACAGGGTCGAAACACGCCCGGCCAATGTGCTTCTTTCACGACATGCTCTAGTGCTCGATGTCTAGGTTTAGGAGAAGTTGTATTTGCCCCGGACATTTCCAATGTCCTCTCACGCCTTTTTTTAGATTTGAAATCATGGTGTTTCATGATTAGTATTGGAAATGAATGGAGAAATGATAGAACATGTGGAACCACTTATGGATTACTCCAGTGCAGCATGAAGCTGCTGACACTGAGTCGGATCCTATGCCGCTAGCTATGCCCTACTTGGTCCCCCGACATGGTGGAGGTTCCATAGCTTGTCATGAGGACTAGGCTAAGGGTGGAAGAGCAACTCAAGGGAACCTGTCCCTGAAAGGCATTACATAGAGAACCAACCGAAAAGGTGCAAACTCATTCCATACTAGCATCAACAACCCATAATGAGAATTCCAATTCCAGGATTCCAATTCCACTGAGGGTTCTCGGGTTAGACAATCCAACCTTTAGGGAAGGCACCACAGCAATATTCATATAACATTGGCACATTTTAAACATGAAGAATGGACACCTTTTCCCAACTAACATTGTAGATCCAATAATACTTGCAACTTACAAAGTGGGGAAGCTCAACTCATCTTTACCTTTTAGTTATCATACAATGAGGATGAGTACTTGACATTCCATTCCGACCTTTGTTTGCTATTGCTACTAGATATGCATTTGAAAATTAAGCAATTGATGCCTTGATCCCAATTAGAAGAGAACTTGTTATTCCAGGTCTTTCCTCAACTCTGCTCATATAGGATGTAAAATGTAGTGCTTTTAATAAATAAGTTAATAGCTAACTATGATTTTTGAGCTATAATTTGAATGGAAACTACTTATTTTTATTCTTACATTGTTCTAATAGATGAAGAGCTCAGTTAGAGAGAAAAGTATAAAATGTTTATATTGTATCTTTTTAGTATATTTTATAGCATAGTTTTGGTGTGTTTTAGTTATTTTTATTGATAATTAACTACATTTCTAGCGGAGTTTGCATTTTGTGGTTTAAGTAAGAAAAATTGCATTTCTATGAATTAAAGTGGTGAAAACTTTATGTTTTTGTAAGATTCAATAACTTAATCATCAAATGAAGTTAATTGAGAAGATATTTGGATGACTCTTGATGATTTGAAGTGATTTAAAGTGAACATGAGGTGTAAAATGTTCAATGTTAAATGCAATCAATTGCAAAAGAAGAAAAGTTTGACAGCACTGATACCTTTTGGTATTTTAGCTATAACTCAAGTTACAAGCATTGGATTAAGACAATTGTCCATTTTGAAGATAAGACATAAGGCTATATTTCTTATAAAGAAATGAAATCCAGTTCATACATTTTCATGACCAAATATCCGAAATACAAATCTACATTTCTGTTGTCAAAATCTGCAACAGAGTTTTTACCATTTAAGGGTATTTTGATTATTTCTCAGTCTACAGAGTTCCAAATGAGATGATTGTTAATGCATTGGAAAGCTAACTCAAAGTACTACAAGTTTGTTTCTTACAAGAGCTATTTTAGCTTTTTTTTTATTTTTAGCTTTGGTTGTCAAGAAATTTGTAGTTCAAATTGATGCAAAAACAGAGTAATGTTGAGGATCAATCAAAAAGTGTAAAACCAGCAACAGACAGGTAACATGACTGGGATGGTAAACCTAACTCACGTTTCCACCTCGTGTGTCCCTAATTTCAGCTCTGCAATTTGCACTCCATTCATACAATCTTTTGGATCATTTTTCTAATCAAATTTGGTGGGAACTACCCAAGGATATCATAGAGACTTCGAGAATCAACTTTTGGTGATCTTGAGACACAACTTGCATCAATTTTAACATGATTGATTGGAGTTTTATTCTCCTAAAAATAGAGGCCATAGAAGCTTTTTCGATAACTTTGAAGCCTATATAAACTACACAAAATGTAGACTTTGTCTAGAGTTTCCTAGTTTATTAGTGTAGTATAACTTAGTATAGTTAGTTTTATCTAATCCTTGTATGTAGTTAAACAAAGATAAAGTTGAGGATGAAGATGGAGAGCTTTGAGTTCAAGTGACATGGGTAACATCTCTTCTATCACTTGATTTCTTGTATTGATTCTCATGTTTAGTTATAATACGAGTTTGGTTCTTATTAAACTTCTATGATTGTTAAGTAAAGATTTCATGCATGGTCATTTCTTGAGCAAGTTATTTTGAACTTTTATTATTACAATCATGATTAACTTGGATCTATTAATTGTGATTATCTAAAGGTGTTGTTTCATCAATAACCATTGTGATTTAATACCAATTCATGGAAGTGTTAAATCTAGTGAGTTAACTCACTACTGTAGGGTTGCATCTTTGTGGCCTTGGTGGCTTGTTTCATATAATTTCATAGAATTTAATGAATCTATATAGTTTCATATCATATTAGTGAGTGTGAAGTAGTTATAGGTATGATTGGTATGTAAGCAAAAGCATATATCACATATATTTTAAAATTATGCCATAACTGGTCAAAATAAATAAGTCAATTAAAGGGGTAATTTCATTTGCAAAGGTATTTGGCAAATCCATGACCCTACGAATGTCTTAGTTGTTGTTTTGCTACCTTTCTTTCATGTTAATAGAGTAAATTTACTTTCTTTACTCCTAATAGTCTAAATAATAAGGGAGTTCGAATACTACCCGTAATTGACAATCTTCCTTGTGAAATCGATTCTAATTATCACTATACTTATTTGACCCGTCTACTTGCAATAAAATCGAGATAGTTGGGTTTAACTGATTTAATATTTATGAATTTTAACTTGACAGTCTAAGCCACGTTAAGTTTTTGGCCCTATTGCTAGGGAAGGTTTAGTTCAATATCGGTGCTAAGAATAACTTTATTAGTTTAGACATTTTTACTTGTTTTTCTTATATTTCTCATATCTAGTATCTTGTTTGTTATGTCTAGTGTTTTGTTTTGTCTTTTATTTTGTGTGTAGTGTCTTATTTTATTTGTATCTTATTAGATAAGGAGTATCAAAACTTGAGAGAAGAAAGTTTGGCAATGGATCCTGACTACTTCCAATGTTTTTAAAATAGAGGTAACCAAGGAAGATGCACATGTATGTATGAAAATGGTGGTATTAGTGCATTAAATGCTGAATTGGATATGTTGACATCTATGCTTGAACAAAAAAGGAACGATAATGCTTTTAATTCTAATTATTGGATATGTGACTTGTATGGAGGTTGTCATGCTATTTATAAATGTATGCAAGTACAAAATATGGATTATTATGATGAATTAAGGCATTACTATTCTTGGTTTGATCAATGTAACCCTTGTTGGATTAATTCTTATGAATATGGTTTGAACGATCAAGGTGCTTATGGTAATTCTTCTTGCTCTTATGATTATCAACCCAAATATGTCCACATGAATCTAAACCATCATGAAAATTAACTATAGAAAAATTAGCTAATGAAAATTGATGGAAAGTTTTTATGAGACCCTAAAATTGTATACACTGGAAATAGGATAGCAAAGTTTAAGGGTTATAACTAGAAAGAGAAGTTAACAAGAGATTATTTATGTTATATGTATATTAGAGTGAACAATGAAGCAACCCAAATTGATATTTGGTATCGAATTCTTTTTCATAGTTTAGATGTTGAGATAGTCAAAATCAGCAAGGATGAAGATATTGTAGGTTTGTTGAAAGATGTGAAGATGGCCCATCTAAGGTAGAGGTTATTGCTAAAAAGCCTAGAGGAAATGCTAACCTATTAGGTTTGTTTTTTCAGAATTCAAAAGAAGTAGGTGATAGGTTACAGCCAACAAAAAAGGATGCACCAAACATTGAAAACTTGCAGGGGTCGAGAAAGGTAAAGTCACCAACGAAAAGGTTAAATGCTACAATTAGGAAGCTTGTTAGACCACCCATTAAAGTTTCAATTACAAATCAAGTTGATCATCAAATAGGAGAACCAACACAAGGAGAACTAGTTGAAGAAAGCAATGTTGTGGACCAAAAGGTGAGAAGAATGGGAAAAATGAAGCAAGAAAGTAGTATAAAAATCTGGTGCAAGAAAAAGGTCTTCTCAATGTATTAATGTAGCTAATAAGAGAAAGTAGAGTGTTGCTATATTTGATGATAGATCAGATACTTCAGAAGAACCAAATTGGTTGAAAAAATGCTTTGAATTACGAGAACATGAGATATTTTTGTTACTTATTAGAATAGTCAATAGCAACAAATAATTGATGAAGCAAAAGATGGTGTAAAACCCAAAGCAACCTAAGAGGAGGATGAATTAGATTGATTACAAATCAAACAAATAATGGTAAATGTTCATCCAATTTTTAACAAAAATAGTTTAAGTGAAAAACGACACAAGCAAACACAATAACTAGAGATATTAGCAAATTATGCCTGTGACAGCCCCAGCTCCCCCTAAGGCGAACCAAAGGGCTCGGCGGACCGCCTACCCAGCTCTCGCCGGGACTCACTACAGTCCTCAATTAAAATACATCACTCACATCCAATAACATAGGGTACAACCTCAAGAATAAACGAAATAACATTTTTCAAACTTAGAACGAGATAAGATACATTACAAATCTCAAGTAAGGGTATCATTCCCCGAATAAGACAAGTCCTAAGTTCTCAAATAATTACATCAAATACTTATCAAGTGAATCGAATTCAAATTATATATGAGATATCCCTTCAGGCACTAATAACTCAATACAAGCGCTTTCTTTGGCCTCGAGCCCTGTGGGGAAAAATTATTTTTGGGGGTCACTAATTAAGCTTCAGAACTTCCACTTCCAAACCTGTTAAGGAAAACAAATTGGGGTGAGCTACCGCTCAGTGAGGCCGAGGGAAAAACATGCAAGCATGCTAGCAAAGACACAATATAAAGCAATAACTCGAGTAACAAGTAACTGCGAAACGTTAAGCAACTAGGGAATTTAATCACAATAAAAGGATACGGGAGCTCTCAGGAGCTAATCCACGCGCGATCCAAGCTCAGGTAGTTGACCCTCTGTCAACTTTCACAGTTATCCATGTAGAACTCCACTTACTACCTCCAGCCACCATGACACCCTCTTGGATCCGTAACCAAACAAGCATGTAGGTGGTATCACTCAACAAGTATACCTAGCAAGACCCCTTATTTGGATCAAGCTATAACACTTCCCAAGGTTCACCAAGTTCTCGACCAAGCCCTTGCCGGCTCGAGTTACAAGGCTAGCCAATGGGTTGGGGCGTCCCCCCCATTCACTTTTAGGTCGATGAGACGAAGCTCCAATCGACAAGATTTGGTCATAGCATTGAGACGGGATGAGCGGTACCTCCTACCCTAAAAGGGCATGATACATTCTGTCGCTCAATGCTCACGAAAAACACTTTCATTTGCATTTACATGTAACACGTATCACTTATCAAGCAAGAAATTTCATGAAAGAGAGGACAAGGGCGATAAAGTACGCTCTAGCCTCATTAACTAGCAAGTACAAGAATCATTTCATTTAAACACTTCATATGCACTTGATACTCACCAAGTATCAAAAGTCAAAGTTTGAGAAATTAGCTCTAAGACGCTTCGCCGGGAGTTCCCTCGAAGTCCTCTTGAGATCCTAAAAGTATGCAATAATGCATTATATCTCAAATTCCAGGCCATAGAGTATTCGTGTAAAGAAAAGAAATAGTCAATTTTGACTCCACAATTCAAGTTTCCAAAGTATTTCAGTTCATAAGGAACCGACTTTCAAATGAGGTCTCAAGTGATAGGTGAACTCATGAAAATAGGTTTGAAATGCTCTAAGAGTTGTAAAAATGTAACCTAGGCCCTTAAAAGAACATTTAGGTCCAAATTGGAAATTTTCACTTTTCGAGTCATTCGTGGAAAAATCAGTCCGGAAGTTCGGAAAGTCTAAAATAGAAAATTTTACACCGTCAAAAACTTCATTCGAAGCATAACAACTTTGTAGAAGGTCACTTTCCAAGAATCAAATCAGAAACAAGTCAATTTCTCCAAGAAAGTTTAATATTCATTGAAGATAGGTCAAAACAGTCCAAGTTTTTCCAATAATTTTGGAATTTCGTTAAAAATCATAGAATCAAAACCAGCCTTTAAAATTTGATATGCATGTAAAGTTCCAATCCAGGTTTCAAATGAAAAAAATGGAACTCGATTCCGATGTTCCTAGCTCAAGAAATAAAAAGTTGAAGTTCGCTAAAATTCCTGGACTGTTGGCCTATTTTCCAGATTTAATGCACTTCGCTAATTAGGCCGTATCTCACTCGATTCTCAGTGAAATTGAAAACGGTTGGTGGTGTTAGAAACTAGGTTCACAAGGATATATTTATTTAGAAGAAATCATTTCCAAAATCCAGACATAAGAGGTTCAAAATCAAGCAACAAAATGGATTTTCTGGACAGTCTCGGATGAACAGTAATAAACAGGCGGCCAACTTTCAAAACTCGCCACGAATCGTTCGGGACAAACTAGAAAATGAGCTTGGTACCATTTTAAAGATCTAAGAGTCTACTTTCAAATGCCGCAAATGGCACTCAATTTCGATCAACGAGCAAAACGTTATAGCTACACAAATGTTGCTGGTCAGAAAATTCTGGAGCTTGTTCCAGTTTTGCTTCTTTACTTGTAACTCAAAATTTAACCAACCATTTGGGTTGATTTTTGGTAGACAACCACAATACACATAGCACGACATATCTACACCAATTTGGAAGCTCAATTAGCACCAGAAAATTTTCGAAATTACAGGGCAGCAGCAAACAAGAAAGTCGGGCAGCAGGTCCGAAATTTCAGACACTATCTTCTCCAAATTTCTAACTTTCTTCCAACTTCATTCCATCAATCATTCTATATACATGTATCATAGCACAATATCAGCAACCACAACATGTTAATTCATCACATCAGCCACCAATAAACATCCTCAAACCCTCGAGCATGTCATGAAATTGCAAGAACATAATTACTCAACCAATCAACCCAAATTCTACCATAGGTTGCAACCCCATGCTACCTTTGCTCCATTTGAGCTATAATTTTGCAAGATTAAAGTGTGGGTGAGTGAGTTACCTCAAGAACTTAGTTGGACAGCTTTAGGGCAGAAATTTTGACCGAAATTCCTCCAAGAAAACCAATGAACAGCCCTCTTCCAAGCTAGGATCAAAGCCCTCTAATGGATGATGAAATTTGGAAGTGGATTGAAGCAAGTTTGTGAGGATTTTGGCTAGATTTTTTTTCTTCCCATCTTCGGCCAACTAGAGAGTGACGAGAGGAGAGAGAGTGAAATCAGGTATTGTAATGAAAGTGGAGAGAATTGGTGACTTAATGGTTAAGTCTAAGTGTCAACTCATGCTAGGTCCGTTTAGGGTCTTCGCGTGTCCAATTTTCGCGCTCGTTTGCAATTTTTGTGCACTAAACCTCTGAGGTAATTTCCCTAGTACATTACTAGTAGTCTAATATCATGTTCTTAAAATCTCCAATTAATCAAATTAATGTGCCTGTCGGGGCCTTTTCGGCACGCGCGCGTATAAAGGTTAAACTTAAGGGTTTTCTCGTTTGAACTTGGAAATTAAACTTATTCGATTCTAAAACTCTACAATATGATAATCCAAGTATATATATATAACAATAAAAAAAATCACGATAAGCAATTCATCTTGAATAAATTTGGGTATTAAAATAATATGCGCGTAAAGAACCAATCGGTAAAATTTATTTTCGAGAAATTCATGTACTTTAGTATTTTTTTTTTTTTTGGGTAACTCGAGTATGAAATATTTTTAAAATGACCAATTTAACAATATTTTGAAATAATAAAATTATGGGTCCTCACAATGCCACACAAGCAATTAACAAAAAAAGAGAAAAATGAGGTAAAAGAATTGCAAACCAAGTAAACTCCCAAATTTCTTTTAAATTTGGAGGTGAATCTACTAGTAGCTCCTTCAATTATTGGTGAAACTAACCAACTTGTACAAGTGAAGGGTCACACTTGCTCATCTTAAAATTCTTTAGTTGAGTCAAAGAGTTTTAAAACTTACTCAAGTTAACCCTCAACTAGTTACAATCCTCACAAAGAACATTTCGCACACCTATACAATATTCAAAATAGTTTCAACCCAAAAATTGCTCTTGAAAGCTTGTATCTCATGTAGGTAATAGTGTCTTTTCTTCTCCTACCTGGGGTTATCTATAGGTAATGAAAATTTGTTCCAAAAGTCTCTCCAATGGTAAAAAAATTAATTATTGAAAAACTACCGATCCAATTATCCTGCGTTCGAAACTATGTCTGAAGGCTGCGTCTAAAAGAAATAGAGAGTTTGAATTTCTCCCTCAATTGTGTCTCATAGTAGATAGGAAAGATGAATGTCCGATCGATGTGCTCAATATTTTGCTCTGTCTTTCGAACATCCTATAGTTTTATTCTTTGTCCAAAATACTGCATCCTGTAAGTATTTGTTGATTGTCAAACATCCGATGTTGTGTCCATGCATCCGATCCTTCCATCTAATAGTCATTATTGTCTATCAATCTTTCTTGATTTGTTTAGCTTCTCTTTACAGTTGGTAAGATACCGGTGTGATGACCCTAGCTCCAAACCCTGATGAAGCGTTTGTCTAGCTATCGCTAGTTCTAACTATGAAGATGCTAAAGATTGTTTAAACAATAAAGTACAACTAAACATTGAATTTACATATATCCTCACAAATATACATAGAGTTCAAGCCATCTAGGGTTCAAAAGTACAACTACCCTAATACAATTACATGCATGAACCACTATCGAACAATAGTCTTTACAACACCCCTCTCCCTTCTTGTGGATCCAAATGCCTATAAAGAAGACAAAATTTAAACAGGTAATGAGCTTATGCCTAGTGTGGTCAAATCATTGAGAAATCAAGTTGCCAGCAGTTCAAGAAGGATTTGCATCAGCCAAACAAAGCAGCCATAGCAGCTATGCAAAACACATTTGGGTTGAACACATATAGCCAAGAATTCAATTAAAGCAAATATATAAACAGTGATGGATACAGTTTGGCTCGAATTCAATAGGGACGGTTGACTCCACGTCTGGATGCAAAAGCCTCCAATAAACAGATTCCTCCCAATCAATAGACATTGTAACTCCATGTGGCCACAACACTAAAGGTAATATGTAACTCCATATGGCCACAATACTAAAGATAATACTCAAGTGTACCACAATAAACAATCTCACCCACAAGTTGTCAAACCTCCCCACTGACAAGTGAGTGGTGAAGCCATGGTGGCGAAACCGTTTCTACCAAACCCAATGCCTGCTCGACGTATCCAACCTACACATGGCATGGGCCCAGTTCCCCCCGGTGCGTAAAGTATGCAACTGGGCATATGAGCACGAATAAATTCATTTAACAACTTAACAAATAATTATCAGGAATTTCACAACAATTACATGAAGTCAATCATATTATTTTCCCATTGGAGATCACCCAAAGAAGGAACTGAGATATACCACAACATTCATAAACACAAGAATTTATAGCTTAATGAAAAAGGTTAAGGACACTCACTGACTATTCACAAAATTCGGTGAAACCTCCTTTCTACAGCATGTTTATGTCACGACCCCACCTCCCCCTAAGGCGAACCAGAGGGTTCGGCAGGCCGCCTGCCCAGCTCTCGCCGGGACTCAGTCGATCACTACAATCCTCAAATATATTACAATATAAATCTCAAATATAACTCAAATGTTCCAACATTTACATATCAAAAGCGAAGCGTCCACGCTTCCACTACGCCACTCTGATCCATGATCCCAATTCTTATACAAGAGGAATTCCACAACAATAAAATCACAACAAGCCTTCCTTCGCCACGAGCCCTGTGGAGGGGAATAAAATATTTTTGGGGTGAGCTAAAAGCTCAGCGAGTAACCAGAAAAATCAGTTATCAAATCAGTTTCACAATCGTTCATTTCAATATGGAGTATCAATAATTCAAGAAACATTTACAATGGAAAGCGATAGTAACATTCATGAAAAGGATACGTTCGTTCTCCTGTCATTTCATTGCATTTTGGTTTCATTCGTGCATTCATTCACCCCGTCCCTGGCTTTTGGCCAGGCTCCACCAACCTACAAGGTAATACTCGAGTATACCGAAACGTTCACCCAAGTTCCTAGTCGCCCGACCGAGTCCGCTTCTGGCTCGAGACGACCGGTAACAAGGGGCAATGGCCAGTTCAGCCCAAAAGGCTTACATTCATGCGCAAGTAGCATTCAATCATTAATCATTGAAAATTTCATATTTATTTAGGTCGAGTGCGATAAAGTACACACTCGCCTAGAAAACTCGTTTTAACAATCATTGAAAGCAAAATCAATAATAACAAGACACTGATATGCAAGCACGCATGATATGTAAGAAAACAGTTCCAAAAGTAACTTTGAAAACAGTTCAAAAGTAAATAATGCAAGAAACGGTTCATAAATAATTTTAGAAATAGTTTGAGGTCACTCACCTCAATAGCTCAGAAATCATCCAGCATATAACATTGCCTTGCTCAAATCCAAGTCTTAGATCACAAACTCAATGCAATCAAGTCCTTTCAAAGTTCGGACAGCACTTCCCCTGAATTTGCTAACTTTCCCAGCCATCATGGCTTCATTATTTCTTCCGCCAGTCCCAAAGGTACACACACACCAACAAGTTCATCCAATAGCTATTCAGCAAGCTCCAAGTAGTACCAGTCAAGCTAGGGAAAAGTCCGGAAATGAAAGTTAAACGCAAAACCAGAAAAACAGTTTTGACGTCATTTTGCGGTAATGGCACAAAATGCTCTACGCTTATCGGATGAGGGTGTAAGACCCACCATATCGAAGCTAAAAGACAGGGCTACAACAATGTAGAAGGTCACTCAGTCCAAATCCCAGCACAACTAAGTCAAATATGCCAAATAACAAACCAGAACCGTACTTGCAGGTTTACAAATTACACTATGCTGTAATCAGTACAACTCAGTCTAAACAGGTCCAAATGCAGAAATTCCAAAGGCATATGGTAGCTAGGACATCAAGCTACATTTCATCAGAAGACCTCAACACCCAAATCCAAAACAATTCGAGTCAAAACAACCCATTTCAGACACAGTTCTAACATCCTGATGAACCCAGAACAGCAATAGTAATTTCGGCTTATCTCATTCTACACTACTCCAATTGACCTGAAATTTTGTAGGCACCCTTAAAACATCAATACCTACAACTTTCATGTTTTGATCCAAGGCCAATTCGGCTTCTATATAGGACCAAAAATTTCGGACAGAATGAAGAACCAAGAACCCTAATTTTCCAGATTTCTTCCAAAACAGAATTTACTTGCAATCTTCCACTTTTTCCACCTTCTAGCTTCCTCAACTATCATTTCCAATCATCATACATAACCACATAATAACAATCATATGAGAACAGAAAAATCCTAATTAAATATAAAACTTCACTAATTTCAACCAAAATCATGAAATCATCCATAAAATCACTTATTCAACCACCACCAATCACTAATTGAACATTATCAAGATCAAAGGAAAGCTTCCTTAGTCACTTACCATGCAAACCCAAGGAAAGACCCAACTTAGCACCTTTGCTTCTCAAACCACTTCACCACACACCTTAATACCACCAAGAGAAAGATTTTTATGGAGCAAATCACGGTTTTAACGGTTGGTTTGTGAGATTGGGCAAGAAATAGAAGGAAGAAATTGGAAGCTTTTCTCTCTTTTTGTCTCCAAGAGGTTCGGCCAAGGAGCTTATGAAGAAGATGAATTTTGGGTCAAGTTTTTAATCAATTAGTAAAGGTAGTAAAATGGTCAAAGTCCACCCTTGAGTAAGAAAGTGACACTTGTCACCTTTAGGTTTAAAACTTATCTTTTTGTCTCTCCAATACAAATATCTTAACACATTGTAAAATAATATCACTTCATACAAAATTCCAACAAGTTGTCAAAAATATAATGCATTTACCGCACTTGCAGGTCCCACGTCCAAAATACGCTTTTAATTTCTCAAAAACTAACCGATACTAGAAAAATCATTTTAAAACTATTTTTGCTCATAAACTTTATCTGGGGAATTTTTCTAATCAAAAAAATGTAGAAAAGGCGGGCGTTTAAAAAATAAACCCTAGAAAATTAGAAAATTTCCGGGTTCTCAAACTCATTTTTTTCGGGGCGTCACAATTTAACTATCTGGTGTACCTATTTTTTTACATATCAATTAGTCAACACTTAAATCAAAATTAATTTAATACATATTAAAATTCAAATTTCAGAAATAAACTCTTCTTGGTCATTATTTGTCAATTAGACTCAAACTTGCTATTGACTTAGGACATTTAGCCATGATGGTGCTTAATCAATCCAACATAACTCAAGCTAGACTCGTTGAGAAAACTATAAGGTTGGTACCAGTAAAAACTAGACTCAAAATGCAACAAATCTCTAGGATACATCATTTAATGATTCATACCCCAACCTAACCTAAATCTAGTCGCGAATCAACACACTTCCTAGTCACCAATTGTGCAGAAACCAATTTTCAATCAAATTCCCAGATTTTTTGGTATTTATAAGCAGCAACTCAGAGCTAGAGATTTCTACCATAGAATCCTTGAGTCTAGTTTTCAACACAACTAACGGCACTTGATTTTGAGTTTTCTAAGTCAAGTTATACTCAATTTTCTAAGGTCTCGGAGACCTGACTGTACTCCAAAATTTAACCATGTTCAGACTTCCATAGCTATGAATTGTCCTAGATTTAGTTTGATTCTTCATTCCCAAACCTTGCTTATGGTTCTATGGTAGAAGGTACCGAATATTTTTGAATTAAGTTGATTCCCATACATCAAACTCCAAAATTTTCCTTTTTCATAGTATGAACATGTCACCTACTGCTATGAGTTCAAAATGGGTCCAATAAATCCACTCATGTGGCAAGGGGGAAAAACTATTCCTATACATATATAAGGAGTCTAGTCAACTTACTCATATGAAATAGTAGTTTAGAGCTAGTTTTCAGTCCCTATCACACTATTAATCACATAAGGATATTCAAAGAAGAATCATAGCTACAACTACCAGCTAGGAAGTCACTACCTTAGTCACGTTAAGGTGAAACTTTGGAATAAGACAATCAACCAGTTATTCATTTACAATAACTCATTAATACTACCTGATTGATCACATGCATATAATCACAAGGAAAAGACAATAGAGCTTTATTACCTTAACCTTTCTTACTTGTTCCCTAGTTCTTTCTTTATCTTTTGTTTCTTTCTCTTTTTCGTTGGTCTCCTAGTCTCCACCAGATGAATCAATAACTTGCAAGAGTTTTAGTATATTAGTAGTAATCGACAGTCCAGCACCAACTTAGGAAATGAAGTAAAGAGCTACGTGGCTAGCTTACAAATTTTCCTATCTTTCTTCTTTCTTTTCTTTATCTTTTCCTTTTTTTCTTTATTATTATTATTATTAACTTTTAATCATAGTTTAATTCTTAACAAATATTTAGCTAAATCTCTACATTTTATTCATTGTTTACCTCCAAAAAAAAGGAAAAAATCTCAAATGTAGCAACCCAATTAGTCACCTAAGATTCAACTTCACGCATATGAATGAATAAGTAAGCCGGCAAATAGATAAAATTAATAAATTATATCAGTGCCCTCACAACTTGTCTTAAATTATTGCTCATGTAAAAATATTAGTTCAAATCATTATTTTGTTTGTTAATCATCAAAGCCAAGGATTGATTAATTTAAGTCTTTCAATCTCCCCCTTTTTTAGTGATAACAAATGAAATGATGATTTCTTTGTTGAAATAAACTTAAATAAACTCCTGCTCAACACAAGTCAATATTCAAAAAATATATCATTCAATCTATTCCCCTTTTTGACATCCATCAACAGAAGTTGCTTATAGATAATGGCAAGACCCTCCGAAGATCAAAGTCACATCAATAGTCATCATCGTTCTCAACAAACAGTTCCTCCTTAAAATAACCATGTAAATCACATAAGTACAAAGGGATGAATCACATTCAAAGATTTACTTCCATCAAAGGCATATCAACAAGTATATATAAGGAAATCATGTAAAGGATTATTTTCAAAATAATTTTTACTCATCCTTCCTATAGTACCTCCTATTTTGAAAAATATGTAAATAGGCACCAAGGGTTACATAAAAAGTATCATCAAACAAGTGTATATCAACATTCAAACACATGTGATTCAAATTATGGTGAGATTAAGAACATTCCATCTTTCTAAATATGAATAAACACATGAAAATCACTGGATGGATACCTATTTCATAAAGAAAATTTACGGGTCCCCACACTCTCTCCCCCTTAAGCTACTACCTTTCTTGAGGAGTTAAAGTATTTTGCTTGGAACTCACTTTTGTTTCTAATAATGGTCAATTGGTGACTTATGGTAGCTAACTAGTTGGTTTTATGGAAGATTTTATGGATTAGAGTGGAGTTGGCTAAATTTCTGATTTTTGTGGGAATTTTCTATTTTCATATGATGGTTATGGTTGGCCTTGAATTGATGGATCTAAATTGTGTTAAATGGATCCCTTGTGTGCTAATTGCGATTGTTTGCAGAAAAATTTCAGTTTTGTGCGGAAATTCCAGTTTTAGGGTTCCAATTTTCCCTGTTCTTCCCGGTTCTATTTGACTAGGTTATAGACCGAATTAGGCTTAGTACAAAACATGAAAGTTGTAGAAAATGATGTTAACTAGCTGTCTACAAAATTTCAGCTCAATCGGAGCACTGTAACCCATGAAATGATGGAAATACCCTTGACTGCCCATAAATCCTGTTTTCGCGGACAGTTTTCTGTCTTTGTGGAGATTTCAATTTTTGACTCTGAAAATGCATGATTTAGCTTACGAAGTCTTCATAAGAAATGTAGTTAGATGTCTTGGTTTCGAAACGTCATAAGATTCACCTCAATCGTACTTCTGTAGCCTGAGTTATTATTGTTTAATCATAGTGCAGTTAACTAGTCTGATTGTGAGATGCTGGTTCTGTAATTTACAATTTGACCTAGATACACTAGGAACTGGACTAAGTGGTTTTCTTCAAAGTTGTAGGCCTTTATCTTAACTTCGAAACGGTATAAATTGCACTCCAATCCGATAAGCGTAGCTTCGGTTATGTCTGTTCCACTAAGAGACGTCAAACCTGCTATTTAGCTTTTGTTCTTAAAACTTGAATTCTAGTTGCATTCCTAAACTTGCTGTGTATTTGGATGAATTTGAGTCTAGTTGAAGGGCTATTGTATTGAGATTTCTTATGTGTTGAATTGGACTGACTTGGGAAAAAACAATGAAGCCATAAATGGCTGGAATATAGCAAAATACAGAGGGCATGCTGCCCAAAATTTTAAGGCTACGCGATTCCTTCAAGTTGAGTTGATCTTAGTAAAAATGAAGGGTTTTGAGGGTTGTTTGAAACCCTAGAGCCAACTGTTATCTTTTATTCAAAAGTCATATGTTTATTCTTCTGTACTAGTACTTAACCTGGAAAGGCGTACGACATGTAGTCAAGTCTCTTTTATGCATTCCATTTACTGGGTTTGTGGATGTGCGAACTATAATTTTTTTATCTTGATTATTTTAGGGTTTCTTGCAATTAAAGCCACTTTGGGTAAAAAACTTTTGAAGTATCTGTTCTGGAACCGGTGAGTGTACCACTCCCCTCATTTGCTGCTTAACTTGGTTTCTGCCCCTGCAATCTGCGATTTAAATGACTGCACTATCTGTTTATTCTGTTTGAGACGAGGGTGTACTTTATCATACTCGTTCTCTTGTCTGTCCATATGCCTATTTACTGTGTATAATCTGTTAACTGTATCTGAGTCTGTTCGGACGTCATTTGGAGGCTGGTATCCAACGACCTTTCTGTGACCTCTGAGCTCAACACCTGTGGCTAGTTACTCAAGTCGGACCGGCAAGGGCCTGGTCGATTAGATAACGAATCATAGTAGTCTTTTCTGGGAATCTTTGGGTATTGAGACTCTTGATTCCGGTATACTCGAGTATTACCATTACTATTCCTGTTCGGCGTTCGGGCCCTGTAGAGGTATGTTTGGTGGACGAAAATTGGTGTAAAGTGGGGTCTACGGATACGTTGGTTCTATTTACGTTGACGGAGAGTCAACGGGTTCGGATCAAGTACTGTAAATGGAAATCTGGCTCCTGAGAACCACTTGTATCATTTCCCTTTGAATCACTGTGTCTAACTGCTTTCCTTTATATCTGATATCTGTATCTGATTGGTTAAACATAAAAGGCCATGATTTTACCCCTATATGTTTGGTACCTCATTGAGCGTAAACTCACCCCTTTCTGTTACCTTTGTTTTCCTTACAGGGGACAAACTTGAAAATCACGGTTTTGGAAGAAAAGGGTCAAGCTAGTATATATGTCATGTTGTTAAGCTCTTTTGGAAACGAAACCCTAATTGTATTTTGTGTAGTATGAATACCTTGGATTGCACTGTATGTTAAGACTCCAATATAAATATATTATAAGTGTTTAATTTTATCTATTAAATGTATTTTGTTGAGACTATGATTTTTGGTTTGGTAAGCATGTTCTCACCTTAGGAGTTTGTGATTGTTCGTTTTCTTTGGGTCCTATCCCGCGTACTATATTGGATTTGTATGAATCGACTTCGTAGTCCTGGCGAGAGCTGAGCAAGCGGTCTGCCGAACCCTTTGGTTCGCCTTAGGGTGAGGTGGGGCTGTCACAGGTGGTATCAGAGCCGCTTCGCGTGGTCTCTGCGCAGAGTGAGCTTAGGCCAAGTGGTGTTATGGTCCTAATTTCGTGAATGTGTCTAAGTGCTCGTTTGAGCATAAGCTATGAACCGTGCATATCATAAGTGTAAAGATCTTTATCATGGGACTTGAGGAAGTTAGGTATGTATGTCGGGTAGGAATTCTTAATATGGATGATTTATTCTTGGGACTGGCCGGCTCGAGTTGTGAATTATCTTATTTGGGATTCTTGTGCCCGACTACTAAATCGATGAGAGCCTAGGTTAGAAAGGACTTGGGCGAACTAGAAATTTGCTTCTATGGAACTTCATGTGGTTTGTTCGGGTGCTAGGAAGTATGATGAACCTGGATTAAGATTGAAATTGTGGTATTCTCGTAGATTCTGGATGGAGACTTAGAGGGGAAATAACTTTTCGATAGTTGCTTTTGTGCTTTTAACCTAGTTCGTCTATAGTACTTTTGGATGACCTCGCTACCTTCATGGATCTCTTTTGGTTGTATCTAACTGACTGCTACTGTGTGACTGGTTCGGTACAGTGGTGTGATGTCTATATGCCTATAATGTATATCTGCTTTTGATTTGTGTGTACTTTTGTTACTTACTTATGCATATAATTATCTTTAATGTTATATTTTCGCTTCGACCCTAGATTGGTTAGACCAATGGAGCGTACTAGTAGTGGACGGGATCATGGGCGCGGACGTAGGCAATTCTCGAATGAAAGGGGTAGTCGAGAACCAATACCTGAACCAAATCCTGAACCTAGGGTTGACCCAAATACTCAAGTAGCCGCTGCTATCCAGCGCATGACTGATCTGCTAGCCCATGTAGTGGAACACCAAGGCCAAAACCCTAATCCTCAAACTGGAAATCCTGGTAACTATATAGAGGGAGAGGATAGAGCTCTTGAAAGATTTTAGAAGTTCTCCCCACCACAATTTCTTGGAGGCCCTGATCCTGACGTGGCTGAGAGGTGGCTGGAGAAGATGATCGATATTTTTGTTGCGTTACATTATACTGAGGAGAGACAAGTGACCTTCGCTGTCTTCCAACTGGAGGGAGCAGTCCGATCTTGGTGGAATATTATTAGACTGAAATGGGAACGAAAACAAACCCCGAGAACATGGGCGAACTTTATGAGGAAATTCAATACCAAGTTTTTCCCTCCTCTAATCCAAGAAAAGAAAGAAAATGAATTCATTCGGTTTCGCCAAAGAACTCAGACCGTGGCCGAGTATGAGAGTCAATTTACTAAGTTATCTAATTTTGCACCCGAATTGATTGTAACCGAACAAAGACGGATAAGACGTTTTGTCCAAAAATTAAATGTTGAGATTCAGAAGGACCTGACTGTAGCCCAACTGAGTACCTTAAGTGATGCTGTGGAGAAAGTCCAGCGGGTTGAAAATGTGAAGCTACAGGTGAGAAACTTCCAAACCAAGAAAAGGAGCTTCCCTGGGAGTAGTTCGGAACAAGAAGATAAGAGTACACCCCCTAAGATTGGAAAGGGAAACGGGGGAGTACGACAATCGGGGATGTCATGTGATGTCACTCGGGGGGGACCGGTCTCTGCTACTCGTGGTCCCTGTGGATATTGCGGAGGGCCAAATCATACGGAGGCAAATTGTTGGAAGAAAGAGGGAAAATGTCCGCGCTGCGGAAGTGCCGATCATCGGATTCCTGACTGTCCAATTCGATTGCGAAAAGGAAAAGGGACCCCGCAACCAACTAAGACTAACCCTGGACAGTCGGAAGAGCAAGGGACTGGATCGAAGGTACCGGTTCGAGTATATTCTTTAGAGTACCATCAGATCCCTGACCCATCTGAGGGCGTAGAAGGTACGATCCATTGGTTACCTTAGATTTTGATAGATCACGTTCATAAGAAAATTTCGAGAACGAAATTTCTTTAAGGGGGAGAGAGTGTGAGGACCCGTAAATTTCATTTATCTCATAATGTGTTATTTTCTTTTCTTGTATGCATTTTCTTCATGAAACCCTATTATATTGCTTTTTCCGAGATTTTTATAAGTAAATAGAGTTTTTAAATCATTTTTCTAGTATAAGTTAGTTCATGAGGAATTAGGAGTATATCGTGGACGTGGGACCCGCTAGTGGCGTTAAGTGCGATAAATTCGACCAATTAGGTTACATTTTGTATACCGGTATTAATTTACTAGGTGTTAGGAGATAATTAGAGGATAATTATCTAGGTTAAACTTGGTAGACAAAGGGATAAGAATACACTTAAGAAGGGCCAAGTGTCGCGATCCGATTGGAAGTTGACTTGCCTAACTTTTCTTTCACTTTACTAAAACTCCAATTTTGACCCAAATCATCTTCATTTTCATACCTTGTGACAGTCCCACCTCTCCCTAGGGCGAACCCTAGGGTATCAGCGGACTGCCTGCCCAACTCTTGCCAGGACTCAGTCGTTCAAAGAACTAATATCATCAATAAAACGCATAGAACATCTTCCAAAACAGGAAATTAAAACCCTAATTAAAACGTAATCACTATTTCGACGTTCCAGCTTAGTATATGCATCATCACCTGTCAGCTTACTACTCCACACTCAAAATTACATAACATAAGTCCTACTTGAAAATTTAAGCTTACAAGTCTGCTTAAACAAAAGTTACAACCTTAAAACGCAAGTACGAGCAAAAGAAAGCTAGGAAGCTCTTGATCAAGTCTCTTCCCAATCTGCTAAGGAAAACAAAGGGAGTGGGGTGAGCTAACGCCCAATGAGGTTCCAAATAAACAAGTAAACACATAGCCATACAAGGAAACAAAATAACCAAATAAACACCGTACAGTAAAATAACAGTTTAATCACAGTTCAATTCAAGGATACAGGTGGCTTCCAAAAGCCAAATCCACTTGAGCTTGATCATTACCGGTTCCGTTGACACTCCGTCAACGTTTGCATTCCCAGGATATAAAGTCCGTAGAACACCGCTTTCACCAGTCTCCGTCCACCAGTCAACCCCCCACCGGGCCCGCACTCCATAAACAGTAGTTTGGTAATACTCGAGTATACCGATTTCCAGTGTACAGTAAACAGTCCTCAAGGTTTATCGGCCTTCTCGATCAAGGCCTTGCTGGCTCGATACGACCGACTCACCTATGAGGTTGGGTACCCAAACAGTAACAGTAATTGATGGAATGTCATCCAAGCAACTTAAGCACAGTCATGTATAGCAATATCTCATTTCATGTTAACTTATTCAGTAAGTGGAGCCTCAGTGGAAAACAAGGAAGGTCGAGTGCGATAAAGTACACACTCGCCTCGATTTTAAATAAAACAGTGTTTGGTTCAAACAATAGCAAATCAACGATTCCAAGTATGCAAGTATTCCACATAACAAGTAGCAGGTAGTGGAACACTCACCTGTCAAGCAAAAGTAGCAATCGGCATCAAACGTCTCAGTTACAATCACCTTCGTTGCCCAAACCTAGGTCAACGAGCGAAACCATTAACAATTGGATTCGTTCCTTACTAAAGTATAGGTTCATTAAGAGACCAAGTGAGTAGCCTAAGCTACTTAATCTATCATGCAAATGAGGTCCAAACCATGGAAAAGTTGATAAGAAAACAAGTTTGGTATGTACATGAAAGTTCGGCAAATGAAGAGTTTCACCGAAGCTCAAAGGTTTCATTACGGTTAAACTGTCTCGCCCGACCAGCCTCGGGAAAACGGTCATTGCTCATTGGGGAAAAATCGGAATTAGGTTCTGTGTCAGTGGCGTTGGAAACTAGGTTCACAAGGTTATATTTGTCTAGAAGAAACCATTTCCAAAATTCCAACGTAAGTGGTTCAAAATTAAGAAACGAAATGAAATTTCTGGACTGTCTCGGGTGAACAGTACCGCACAGACAGCCAACTTTCAAGACTCGTCACGAATCGCTCGGGTCAAACCAGAAAATGAGCTTGGTACCATTTTAAAGCTCTAAGAATCTATTTTCAAATGCTACAAACAATACTCAAATCCGATCACCGAGTAAAACGTTATAACCTTCACAAGACTGCTGGTCAGCAACTTTCTGGACCTAGTCCAGTTTTGCTCCTTGGCTTATAACTCAAAACTTATGCAATCAAATTGGCTAATTTTTTGTAGACAACCTCCACACACATAACCCAACATATCTAAGTCACATTTGTAGCCAAAATATGCATGAAAATATCAAGGAAAAACAGGGAAGTAGTTATGGGAAATTTCGGCCAGCCCTCTTCAAAAATTTCTAACTTTCATCCTTTTTGATATTTTCACTCCTTGCACATAACAAGTGTTAGATCTAACCAAATAGGGGTTTAGATCATATTAATACCTCATAAACACACATGAACAAGGGTTAGACATTTCATCAAACACTTGGTATGCACACTAATAAACTTATCCACTACTTGTCAAATTCAAGGGATTAACCCCCTAATCTCAACCAAACAACTTGTATTTCATCATTTAAGCTTAAAGTAGATGATATAACATCATAAACCTTAATTCTAAAGATTACATACCTTACTTACAAGTTGCTTGGGTAACCAAACAAACCACCACAATGGAAGCTTTAAGCTTGAGATAACCTCAAAGATTGAAGGAAATTTCTCACAAACTCTAACTCTTTCTCCTTTGGATTTTTGTTCTTGGTTTGCTAGGGTTCAAAGCAAGTATAAGGAGCTTACTCTCTCTCCCTTTTCTATGCTAAGAAAGTCGGCCAACCTTAGGAAATAAAAGAACCAAATTTGGTTTTTAAAATGTCTTCTAATCTTTAGTCAAACTAGCCCATGGCTAGGGTTTTGCCACATGGCTCTTTTCTTAACCAAACCTTGCTTAATCTTTGACTAATGGTCTTCTTACCTTTCCAAATGCACCAATAATTATCTAACATCTCTAATCACTCACATAAAGTCTCTACCACTAAAACAAGAACACTTGGACAATTACAAGTGGTGAATTATTTACAACCTAGCTCAAGGCAATATTCTACTTCAAGTAAAATGAATTGAAATGAAATGCATGGAAATTATTATAACAACTAGAAAATAATTTGTAAGGGCAGATATTAAATAGGCTAAATCTTATATCAAGGCATGTAAATAGGCTAAATCTTATAATAGGCTAAATCTTATAATAAGGCATGTAAATAAGAAAATTGTGTTTTAAAGTGAGGGTCAATATAAGGGATTTGTTGTAACACATTGTAAAATATAATACTAGGGCGTATAAAAGGTGGTTTAAATCTTGGTGCAAGGCATGTAGTTTTGAGAAATTGTATTAAAAAAAAAGAGGGTTCTCACATACCTCCTTGGCCGAACTCCACCTTGAGAGAAAAGAAAAGAAAGCTTCAACTATATCTTCCATTTCTTACACAAATCTTGAAATCCAACCGATTAACTCTTGAATTAGTCCACAAAATCGACTTGCTAAGGGAGTTTGAAGAACTTGGCGGAGTTGTTTTGAAAGAAAAACCCTTAAACTACTACCTTTCATGAGGAGTTAAGGTATTTTGCTTGGAACTCACTTTTGTTTCTAATAATGGTCAATTGGTGACTTATGGTAGCTAACTAGTTGGTTTTATGGAAGATTTTATGGATTAGAGTAGAGTTAGCTAAATTTCTGATTTTTGTGGGAATTTTCTGTTTTCATATGATGGTTATGGTTGGTCTTGAATTGATGGATCTAAATTGTGTTAAATGGATCCCTTGTGTGCTAATTACGATTGTTTGCAGACAAATTTCAGTTTTGTGCTGAAATTCCAGTTTTAGGGTTCCAATTTGCCCTGTTCTGTCCGGTTTTGTTTGACTAGGTTAGAGGCCGAATTAGGCTTATCACAAAACATGAAAGTTGTAGGAAATGATGTTAAATAGCTGCCTTCAAAATTTCAGCTCAATTGGAGGACTGTAACCCATAAAATGACTGAAATACCCTTGACTGCCCATAAACCCTATTTTCGCGGACAGTTTTCTGTCTTTGTGGAGATTTCAATTTTTGACTCTGAAAATGCATGATTTAGCTTTCGAGGTCTACATAAGAAATGTAGGTAGATGTCTTGGCTTCTAAACTCCATAAGATTCACCTCAATCGGATGCTGGTTCTGTAATTTACAATTTGACCTAGATACACTAGGAACTGGACTAAGTGGTTTTCTTCAAAGTTGCAGGCCTTTATCTTAACTTCGAAACAGCATAAATTGCACTCCAATCCGATAAGCGTAGCTTCGGTTATGTCTGTTCCACTAAGAAACGTCAAACCTGCTATTTAGCTTTTGTTCTTAAAACTTGAATTCTAGTTGCATTCCTAAACTTGCTGTGTATTTGGATGAATTTGAGTCTAGTTGAAGGGTTATTGTATTGAGATTTCTTATGTGTTGAATTGGACTGACTTGGAAAAAAACAATGAAGCCATAAATGGCTGGAATATAGCAAAATACAGAGGGCATGCTGCCCAAAATTTTAAGGCTACGCGATTCCTTCAAGTTGAGTTGATCTTAGTAAAAATGAAGGGTTTTGAGGGTTGTTTGTAACCCTAGGACCAACTGTTATCTTTTATTCAAAAATCATATGTTTATTCTTCTGTACTAGTACTTAACCTGGAAAGGCATACGACATGTAGTCGAGTCTCTTTTATGCATTCCATTTACTGGGTTTGTGGATGTGCGAACTATAATTGTTTTATCTTAATTATTTTAGGGTTTCTTAGCGATTAAAACCACTTTGAGTAAAAAACTTTTGAAGTATTTGTACTGGAACCGGTGAGTGTACCACTCCCCTCATTTGCTGCTTAACTTGGTTTCTGCCCCTGCAATCTGCGATTTAAATGACTGCACTATCTGTTTATTCTGTTTGAGACGAGGGTGTACTTTATCACACTCGTTCTCTTGTCTGTCCATATGCCTATTTACTGTGTGTAATCTGTTAACTGTATCTGAGTCTGTTCGAACGTCATTTGGAGGCTGGTATCCAACGACTTTTCTGTGACCTCTGAACTCAACACCTGTGGCTAGTTACTCAAGTAGGGCCGGCAAGGGCCTGGTCGATTAGATAACGAACCACAGTAGTCTGTTTTGGAAATCTTTGGGTATTGAGACTCTTGATTCCGGTATATTTGAGTATTACCATTACTGTTCCTGTTCGGCGTTCGGGCCCGGTAGGGGTATGTTTGGTGAACGAAAATTGTGTAAAGTGGGGTCTACAGATATGTTGGTTCTATTTACGTTGAAGGAGAGTCAACGGGTTCGGATCAAGTACTGCAAATGGAAATCTGGCTCCTGAGAGCCACTTGTATCTTTTCCCTTTGAATCACTGTGTCTAACTGCTTTCCTTTATATCTGGTATGTGAGAACCCGTATTTTTTCCTAATAATTTTCCTAGGGTTTTTCCCCTTTAATTGATTGTTTTCTGCATTTTCTGGCTTAGGAAAATTTTCTTGGTGGATTTTATGAGTAATTATAGTTTTTAGATGATTTTTCTAGTATTGTTGGCCTAATCAGCAACATCCCTCAGATCCCGGCTTGAAGGGACTAACCGCCCAGCCCGTGGCACCTAGGGGTGCAGCCCCTCATGCTGGCCGAGCGTGGTACGGTGCTTTGCGCTGCCATTGTGGTTAAGGAAATAAAGTTGCGCCTTCGCTAATAGCTATAGCTTTTGGTGTAATGGTAAGCGCTTGATCCTGACAAGTGGTATCAGAGCGAGGTCGCGGGTTCGAGTCTCCCTGGCTGTTGCTGGGGGAGGGATTGTTGGCCTAATCAGCAACATCCCTCAGATCCCGGCTTGAAGGGACTAACCGCCCAGCCCGTGGCACCTAGGGGTGCAGCCCCTCATGCTGGCCGAGCGTGGTACGGTGCTTTGCGCTGCCATTGTGGTTAAGGAAATAAAGTTGCGCCTTCGCTAATAGCTATAGCTTTTGGTGTAATGGTAAGCGCTTGATCCTGACAAGTATTGGATAGTTTTTGAAAAATTAAGAATATATAATGGACGTGGGACCCACTAGTGCGAAAAGTTCGGAAAAATTCGGCCAATAAGGTTAAGTTTTGGATACTGGTTGAACTTTACCGGGTGTTAAGAGATAAGTAGAGGATGTGATGTGATTGATGTGAGAGGAAACAAAAGGATAGAAATGCTTTAAATGAAGTGACAAGTGTCACTTTAAGAGTGGATGACAACTATTCATTTTTTTTACTTAATTGACCCATTGATTAAATATCTCAAAATTACCACAAAAATCACCATTTCTTCACCATTGTGGCCGGCCCTCTCTAGCAAGGAAGAAAGAAAAACTCTTCAAAGAAAAACTCTCCATCTAGTGCAAATCATCCAAACCAAGTGCTTAAATTTGTTTCTACTCCATAAAATCCCTCCATTTGGTGCTAGTAAGTGATTTTGTGGAAGTGTCCAAGGAAGCTAAGGTGTCCTACAACTCTCCCTCTCTTGTGTTCTAGGTAAGTAGTGATTGAACTTCCTCCTACACCTAATGAAGCTTAAGTTGTGCTTAGTGGTAGCTAAAGTGCTGAAATTTGTGGTTTATTTCTTGGTTTGAGATGAATTGGTGAAGTTTTCAATTTATTGATGAATTTTCTGGTTTCATATGAATGTGATGTTGTGTCTATCCTTGATGATGGGAATTGATGTTTAATGACTCTAGTAGGTGTATATGATAGATAATTGTAACCAATTTTGGATTTGGAAGGAAGTTGAGAAAGTTAGGGTTTTATATCCCTAATTCTGTCCGGTTTTGTATCTCATGGTTAGAGGCCGAATTGGTCTTTGATTAAAACATGAACATTGTAGGTATTGATGTGTTTGAGGTTCCTGTAAAATTTCAGGTCATTTGGAGTAGTGTAGAGTGAGAAATATCGAAATTACTATTGCTGTTCTGGGTTCATCAGGATGGCCGAACTGCGCCTGTAATCGGCTGTTTTGACTGGTATTTCTTTGGATTTGGTTGTTGAGGTCTTCTGATGAAATGTATCTTGATGTCTTAGCTACCGCATGCCTTTGGAATCAATGAATTTGGACTTTTACAGACTGATTTGGACTAATTACAGCATAGTGTAATTTGTAAACCTGCAATTAAGGTTCTGGTTTGGTATTTTGCATATTTGACCTAGTTGTGCTAGGATTTGGACTGAGTGGCCTTCTACATTGTTGTAGCCCTGTGTTTTAGCTTCGAGATGGTGGGTCTTGCACTCTCATCCGATAAGCGTAACGTAATTTGTGCCATTACCGCATAATGAGGACAAAACTGTTTTTGTTGTTAGGGCCAAGTTAGTTACATTTCCTGATTTTCTGGTTTGCTATAATGCTTATATATGCATATGAAACCCTATTGGGGTTGTGATTGGCATGGCTTTATGACTCGTTATCGAGTCTCATTGTATTTGTTTGTATGTTTTAGGACGTGACGGGAGTTCACGACGTCCTTTTAACGACGGTGCATGAAACATCACCTACTTGATTGGTGAGTATACTACTCACTTGAATGTTACAATGTGGCTTTGCTATATGTGATTTTGATGCCTTGAAGGCTTATTTGGCTATTGGAATTGATTGAGGTGAGGGTGTACTTGACCGCCCTCACCCCTTGTGATACCGTTAATGACTGTTTACCGCTTCACTGATATACTGCACTTGCTATATGAGATATTGAATTCACTTCATGAAAAACTGATTTGGTGTCGTTTGGACGAGTATCCAACGGCCTTACTGTACTACTGAGCTCAACCCCGTTGGTAGTCAATTGAATCGAGCCGGCGAGGGCTTGGTCGTGAAAATTGACATGCCACGGGGACTGTACTGGGGAATCTTGTAGTAATGAGACTCTTGATTCCGGTAAACTCGAGTATTACCAAAAGCTACTGATTGGAGTGCGGGCCCGGTTGGGGTATGTTTGGTGGAAGGGATGGGAGTGAAGTGGGTTCTACGGTTGGTACTCATAAACGTTGACGGAGAGTCAATGAGATTGGATCAAGAATGTAAGCATGGAAATGGGCTCTTGAGAGCCGTCCGTATCCTTTTACCGACTTGTTTTACTTCTTAATTGTGTACTTGAAATGAAAGATTATGCTTATGTGATCTTTGTTGCTTATGTGGTAGTAACTCACTGGGCTTAAGCTCATTCCATTCCATTTGTTTTCCTTACATGAAAATGACCACTTTTGGAAAGGTTATACTTGTTGGTTGTCAAGTTGAGCTCATGTAAATGTATCTTTTGGATAGCTCTTTGAATGAAACCCTAATGTGTATTGGGTTCACTTTCTTTTGATTGGCAAACCGAACATGAATATTCGTAATGAATGGTTTTTTGATATGCCGTTTTGGCTTGTAAATGTTACATTTCAATGTATGTATGTTTGGTTGATATTTGGTTGAATTTCGGATCAACTCGTATTTCAAACGGCAAAAGAAAAATTTTGGCTACTCTCGGCCTAGTATCTGGATTCTGACGTGGCCGGTACTGTTCATCATCGGCTTCGATTTTCGTTTTTTTTTATTTTGTGATTTTGACTTGTTTACGCGCGTGGGTATGTTCCGGAACGTATTAGATCGACGTGAACTGATCCGTAGTCCTGGCGAGAGTTGGGCAGGCAGTCTGCTAACCCCTTTGGTTCGCCTTAGGGGAAAGTGGGGCTGTTACATGGTATTTGTATCTGGTATCTGTATCTGATTGGTTAAACGTAAAAGGTCATGATTTTACCCCTATATGTTTGGTACCTCATTGAGCGTAAACTCACTCCTTTCTGTTACCTTTGTTTTCCTTACAGGGGACAAACTTGAAAATCACGATTTTGGAAGAAAATGGTCAAACTAGTATATATGTCATGTTGTTAAGTGCTTTTGGAAACGAAGCCCTAATTGTATTTTGTATTTTATGTAGTATGAATACCTTGGATTGCACTGTATGTTAAGGCTCTAATGTAAATATATGTATAAGTGTTTAACTTTGTCTATTAAATGTATTTCGTTGAGACTATGATTTTTGGTTTGGAAAGCATGTTCTCACCTTAGGAGTTTGCGATTGTTCGTTTTCTTTGGGTCCTATCGCGCGTACTATCTTGGGTTTGTGTGAATCGACTCCGTAGTCCTGGCGAGAGTTGGGCAGGCGGTCCGCCGGACCCTTTGGTTCGTCTTAGGGTGAGGTGGAGCTGTCACAAGGACTCACTTTTGGTGCCCCCTTTCTCTTAGGTCCATGAGGTTAGTTTCTGCCCTTCACTACTCAAATAGTTTTCATTCCTAATTTCATATTTCTTTTCATGGAACAATCATTCTTCATATGATAACATTGATAATAATAATTACATATAATATCATGGTTTCTAACATGAGTAGATTTTATAAGATAAAGACCATTCTTTCTAAAAAGAGTAAAATGTTTATTAACACTTGAACATCTTCCATTTTTTAACAAAAAAATATGTTGCTTCTTAGTTTGAAGAAAAATATTTAGGTCATTCATTCTTTATTTCAACAAAACTTGTTCCTCCTTAACTTTTTATAAAACTTTATTTTCTCATCCAACTTTCATTTCAAATCATCATTTTCTTTTCTCAATCTCTTATATTTTTGAAAATATTTGGAGTTTTCATTCAACAAATATTTATTTTAATTTTCAATTCCTTATTTTTAGCATAAGACTCTTTTAAACTTTCATACAATTTTATAACAAATGCCTCAGCATCATCATCAATGTTATCATCATTTTCATCATGAGACGAATAACTAGAAAGTACCTCATCATCCCCAATGATCATAAGTGCCATTTGAGACCTTTCATATTCTTCTTCAATTTCACCATTTTAATTGTAATCATTCCATGTGATTTAAAAGTTGTTGATATTTTATCTTCTATGTCCTCTTGGTTTGGTAGAATTTGATAAATGATTATTGTTTGGTCCATCTCTTCTAAATGCTTTCTTATTATTGAAGAGTTTTTTCGATGATCTTGGTTATAAGAGCTACATTACTTTCGTCAAATTTCACATTTTCATTATCAAATGAGAATAGATTCTTTTCCTCTTGAGAGACCTTAAGTGCAATATCTCTCTTGGCTCTAGCTTCCTCTTTATCTTGCACTTTTGATTCTAGTTTCAACTCATACGAGATTAAAGAATGGATAAGAGATTCAATAAGTATAAAATTCAAATTTTTAGCTTCTTCAATGGCCATGGCCTTAGTTTTCCATTCTTTACCCAAAGAGTATTCTTTACCAAATAATTCAAGATTTTTAATAATATCACTAAATCTATAATACATCTTATCAACATTCTCATGAGGTTTCATTTTGAAAGATTCATATTTAGCAATAAGTAAAAATTATTTTTATTCTCTAATATCTTGGCTAGCATAACGTATTTTACATAATTTATTCCAAATTTTCTTAGCTGACGTACAACCTTTAATCCTACTAGATTCATAAACATTTAAATCATTATATAACATATTCATGACCTTTGCATTCAAAGAAAGATATTTTATCATTTTCATCTAATTCTTACCTAATTTTTAATCTACTCAAATTTGTTGTAGCATCAATTATTCTAACATAAGGACCATTAATAATAACATATTAAAATTCAATGTTAATAGATTACAAGAAAACTTTCATTATTTGTTTTCAACTACTAAAATGTGAACCACTAAACATAGGAGGTCTAACAATATATTGGCCCTCTAAAAATAAAATATTAACTTAATTTCTAGAAGATCAAATTTTGATACAAGTTGTAAGATTCAAAACACCCTAAGAGGGGAATGAATTAGGTTGAGGTTGTTTACAAATCAAACAAATAATGGCAAATATTCACGTAATTTTCTAACCAAAATAACTAAAGTAAATAAGCAATCAAACAAACACAATAAGAGATGTTAGCAAATTAATTAAACCATACAAGCAACAAAAAGATAACAGTAAGGTAAAAGTATTGCAAACCAAGCATATTCCCAAACTTCTTCCATATTTGGAATTGAATTCACTAGTAAGTTCTTCAATAGTTGGTGAAGTTAACTAACTTATACAAGTGAAATCTCACTCTTTGTTCTCCCTAAAACTCCTTAGTTGAGTCAAAGAGTTTTACAACTCACTCAACTTAACCCTCAACTAACTATAATTGAAAGCTCACTCAACTAATTAAGAACTACTTATAAGTGAACCTCACCTTATTCAAGATTTTACTACTCCTCAATGAGAAACCTCACAAATCCAAGAACTTTTCCCACCTTTATACAATATTCAAAATATTTTTCTACCCAAAAATCAGAGTTCCTTTCTCAATTGTGTCAGACAGCCAATAAGAAATATGAGTGTTCGATCAATGTGTCTGATATTTTGCTCTATCTTTCAAACATCCTACAGTTTTATTCTTTGTCCAAGAGGTTACATCTAGTAAGTACTCGCTGATTATCAAACATTTGATACTGTGCCATGTGTCTGATCCTTCCATTCGACAGTCATTATTGTCTATAGGCATTTCTTGATTTATTTACCTTCTCTTTTCATTTGACAAGATGCCTGTCATAAATTATTTCTTATGTAAACACATTAGTCCAAATCAGTTTGTTAATCATCAAATCCAAGAATTGATCAATCTAAATCTTTCAAATGGTGAAGAGTAGAAAACTTCTAATGGAAAACAAGATGAAGTAAAAGTAGAAGCTACTAAGGAACATGTTGAAGAGGGGCCACTACCACTTGAAGACTAGAATGAGGATGAATTGACTTATTAGATAGAAGATTAGGTGATGATACAGATACTTCATGACTAGGGATTTTGATCTCAAAATTGAGTTCAAGAAACCTCATTTTAATCTCAGGGTTGGTGACAAGTTTAGAAATTTGCAAACATACAAGTTAGATCTAGTTGAATGGAACATTAGGGAAGAGTACACGTTTGGTTATATAAAAAATGACACAATAATAAGCTCAATGTGAAATGCAAAAAGGGCTGCTCATATAGGTTTCATGCTAGTACTATTTAGAAGACAAGCATCTTTCAAATCAAGAAAGTTAAGGGTTCTCACTCATGTGGCAAAGATTACAGCAACAAACATGTAAATTCAAGGTATTTAAGAAATTTCAACACAAATAAGAGATGATCTAGACTGTGATTTTGAAGGACTGGTCAAGATAACAATGAGAGAGGTCATGGAGGACATAACCCAAAGATACGCTTATAGATTGAAGAGAAATGCAAAAGAAGACATCTAGAGAACTGACATTGTACAATATTATGAGTTGTCTATGCAGAGACTGTTGAAAGTTATGTCATACTCCATGTAGAAAGAGTTGATAAGAAGGCATTCATCATATTCTAGAGGATATTCTAGAGTTTGAATGTCATGAAGCATGGCTTTCTTGTGGGATATGGGCCAACTGTAGGACTACATGGATGTTTCCTCCGAAACTTTTGGTGGTTAGCTATTAACAACAATGGATAACAGTAGCAATTACAATATGTTCCCTATTGCCCTGGCAGTGGTTGAGTCAAGGAGATTCGACAGTTGTCAATTATTATTGCTAGAGCTAAAAATAGTGATTGGTAATTATTGTGAATCTCCTTGGACCTTTATTTTTTACAGATAGTAGGGGTTGGTTGTTGTACTTGATAATGTGTTTCCAAATTCTGCACATTGGTATTATCTGAGACATCTATATTAGAATTTTAAATTGAGATTCAAAGAGGTGGAGTCGAGAGATCATTTATGGACAGCAACATCCGCAGGTAATATACATGACTACAAGAGAGCCATGGCTTCATTGGAGAATTTTGATCCTAAATAGAAAATGTATTGAATGCAATAGCATGGCCGATAAAGGTACCTGCTCACTTAGGGTCAAGGGCTTAATTTACTGACTCATGCAAAAGTGACTTCTAGTGAATAATTTAAATAAGTCTTTTAACAACTATGTACTTCCAACAAGGTCATTGGTTATTATCATTATGTTTGAGTAAATATGAATGAAACTAATGAAGAGAATTCATAATAAGAAATCTAGAATGGAATGCTTTGGAGGTGGTAGTTACCCAAAGAATAAGATTCTTAGTAGGGAATGTATTACTGAATACTCTAACTCAAGAGAATATGAGGTAGGCTGTGGGATTGATAGGGTCTTTGTAATTGACTTGGAAAAGAGATCTTGTACATGTAGACAATTCTAATTGATAATTGATAAGCATTCCATACTCTAGGGGAGTTGCAGTTATTCAATTAGAAATGTTACCTTCTAAACAATTTGTTGATAGGTGCTATGGCAAACCCACTTATTTGGGTATGTATAATTACCACATTGCTCTAATGACATCAATGCGCTATTAGGATGATTATTCATAAGCTGAACAAATACTCCCACCATTTTTGAGAAAGATGGCTTGGAAGCCTAAGAAAATGAGAAGACAATTTGATGAAACCTAAGCTTAGCCACATCTATCAAAAAAGGGTTGACTGTTGACATGCGCGGGTATACATATACAATTTGCTCATCCATAATCAAGTTTTACATTTATAAATCCTAAATACCCGATATGCGATTTATTGCAAGTATATGAATCATGAGCGAATATAGGGCATTAAGGGTTGATCCTACAGGGAAAATTGCAATTATCGGTGTTTTTCAAACTCCTTTATTATCTAGACTACCATAAATATAAAAGTAATGAAAATTAGCACTAGAAAACTCCTAGAGATATGGAATTCCTTACTACTCTTGCAAATGAGATTACCGGTTAAGTGAATGCTATTATCTTGGTTAGTTATGGCGTAATTTCCTAATGTATGTGAAACCTACTCTCGTAGTGAACCAACTATACTTGTAACTAAACCATACATACTCTCGTAGTTATGAAATTAACTACAAGCTCATTTCTTCTGTTAAATTACATGAATAAGTCACTAAAGCCACATAGGTGCACTTCTACTCTCGTGAGTGTACTCTCTAGGTTTATCACTTCCTTGAACTAGTATTAAATTCCAATTTTTATTGCAAACTTAACACCTTTAGATAATCACAACTAATGGCCAGTTAATCATGATTAGAAAAGCAAAAGTGATAAATAACTTGCTCAAAATAATATCATCAAATAACCAAGTAAACATCACAAACAAGATATAGAAAGTTCATCCATACTCTAGGCATAAACTTTAACAAAATATGAAAATAAGATCCAAACTTGTATTATAATTAAACATGAATTCAAATACAAAAGAGAAAGTGATAAGAGAGATATCACTCTTGTCACATGAGCTTCAAACTCTCCATCTTTGCTCCTCAATCTTCATTCAAATCTAACTACAAATACAAGAAGAAAAAACTACACTACCTATACTATACTACTCTAACTAATGAACTAAGGAAATTCTAATGAAAGTTACATTTTTTGTCAGTTTTTCTAGCCTTCCAAAGTTGTTAAAATGTTCTCCAAAGGCCTCTATTTATAGAGGAATTCAAGGTAAAAAAGAGTTGTTAAAATTGTCATTTTTTGACTCTTGAACTTCTATGAGTTGTCTTTCCAACTTTTCACCCTTTTCGTGGTCAGATACAACCCGAATTGCTAGCAGGAATTGAGTTGGAAAAGTTGTGAAAAATCAAGGCAAGTTGATGAGCAAGTTGCATAAATCAGGTGAGAATACGCGACTTCAGGAATACGCGACTTCTTCTCGCATATTGAATAGTCATGTATTGAGTTCTGCACACTTCAACTACTATTTCTTAATGATGGAGGCCAAACTAACTCTTATACAAAACATGAAAGTTGTAGCTCTTTGGATTAGCTTTCCAATGCCTCAAGAATCATCTAATTTGGAGCTTTTTAGATTGAGATATGATCAAAATACCATCGAATGGTCAGAGTTCTGTTTAGCTTTCGACCATAGAGTTGCACTTTTGTTTTTCGACATTTTGACAAGGCAAAGAATTGAACTGGATTTCTATGTCTTCATACCAAATGTATATCTATCTCTTATCTTCAAAATGGTTCAATAATCACCTCAATCCGATCATTATAGCTTAAGATATAGTCGAAATACCACAAGGTATCAAAGCTGTGAAACTTGCTTCCTTTTATCCTTGATTGCATTTCCTCTTTTGCACTTCATATTCTCTTTTTATCGTTTCAAACCATCACCAATTATCCAAATATCTTCTCAAATTACTTCATTTGATAATTGAATCATTAAACCTGTAAAAACATGAAGTTTTCATCATTAAGATCCATAAAAATGCAATTTTTACCACTTAAACCATAAAATGCATATTTTCACTAGAAACTTAGTTAATTAGCTTAAAAGTAGTTAAAACACACCAAAACTAACTAAAAACACGTAAAATATATACTTATCAACTGTTCATTACAATAGGTATTTAAGGTTAGGACACAATTTCAAGACTTGCAAGCTCCCAATTCATCCAAATAGCAAATTCTATAGACTACGTTGTGTGAATAGCAAATAGCAAATTCTATAGACTTGCAAGCTCCTAATTCATCTAATGGAAAAGTTGTGTGAAAGCAAGGCAAGTTGATGAGCAAGTTGCAGAAATCAAGTAAGAATACGCGACTTCAGGAGACGTGACTTCTTCTCGCGTATTGAATAGTCATGTATTGAGTTCTGCACACTTCAACTGATATTTTCTTAATGATGGAGGCCGAACTAACTCTTGTGCAAAACATGAAAGTTGTATCTGTTTGGGTTACCTTTCCAATGCCTCAAGAATCATCTAATTTGGAGCTTTTTAGATTGAGATATGATCAAAATACCATTGAATGGTCAGAGCTCTGTTCAGCTTTCGACTATAGAGTTGTACTTTTGTATTTCGACATTTTGGCAAGGCAAACAACTGAACTGGATTTTTATGTCTTGATACCAAATGTATATCTATCTCTTATCTTCAAAATGGTTCAATAATCACCTCAATCCGATCATTATAGCTTAAGATATAGCCGAAATACCACAAGATATCAAAGCTGTGAAACTTGCTTCCTTTTATCCTTGATTGCATTTCCTCTTTTGCACTTCATATTCTCTTTTTATCATTTCAAACCATCATCAATCATCCAAATATCTTCTCAAATTACTCCATTTGATGATTGAATCATTAAACCTATAAAAACATGAAGTTTTCATCATTAAAATCCATAGAAATGCAATTTTTACCACTTAAACCATAAAATGCATATTTTCACTAGAAACTTAGTTAATTAGCTTAAAAGTAGTTAAAACACACCAAAACTAACTAAAAACACGTAAAATATATACTTATCAACTGTTCATTACAAGAGGTATTTAAGGTTAGGACACAATTTCAGGACTTGCAAGCTCCCAATTCATCCAAATATCAAATTCTATAGACTATGTACTCATTCTACAATAAGTTTTGTTATTAAGTATTACATTAACGCTCTGATTTTGTGCACATATGTAGGCCCTAGAAAGATCTACTATACCTACAACTGTTGCTGAACATGAATCTGCTGCTACTGAGTGTGGAGTTCAAACTAGTTCGATATGAGAACTAAGTTTCAATTTTCATACTTTTAGCTACAACTACTGCCATATCTATAATTGCAACTAGTCTTCTTGATAAGACTACAAATGCTGCTCGTGTAATTGGTCATCTAGGCAAAAAAAAGTAAGACTAGACATAGTGGATCATCATGTTAGCCACTACTTGAGAAGAGTTGTGGTACAAACATAGTCGTGCCTCCATTTCTCAAGTGCATAGGGTGACTTTTTGTATTAATCCACAACCAAAAATTTCAAGAACCTAATAACAGTTTGTCTAATTTTTGGTAGTGTAGCATTTTGGAAGTGAAATTCATCAAAGTAGTATTTATTGTGCTACATCAGTTGGAAATTTATAGTTTGAGTCTAATAGGATAGCAAGAATACCAAAGTCTATCCCAACTAGGGATGCAAGAGAATCAAGTTGCTCGACTTAAACTCGCAAGCAGCTTGATCAACTGCTCAACTCGAGTTTGAGCTGAGTTCGAATGGCTCATTTATATATTCGAGTCAAGCTCGAGTAGGAAAATAGAGAGCGTGATTGCTCGACAATCTCAATCGATCATTGGCTTCTAACATATATAATAAGTATTAGATTTGTTGAGAATTACATGAAAACCTCGTTCATAAAGAGCTAATAACTATGGGGTAATAAGTCTATTTAGTCCCCAAAAAATTAATAACACAACAAAAACACGCTCTTCTCTCCAATATTCTGGTCGATCCTGCTACCTCTCATCTCATTAGAAACCCTCTTTTCTCCCTCTACAATTTTCAGATCATCTTCTCACAGAAGCTGCTGTTGATTCAATCATATTTTCAAGTCATTTTGTGGATTTAGAAGATTGGGCTTAATAATTAGGGGAATCAAAGATTGCAGGTTTGATTACATGAATTAGATACTTCAACCATTGATTTTCTAGAATGGAACTTTGTAATTTTTGTGAAATTTTGCTATTTTGATGGTTGCTTTGGCCAAATAATTACAATCTTGAAAACCTATTGCTTTGGCCAACTGATGGTAACCTTGATTTAGCTTTAGTAGCTTTAGTGGTTGAATCAAAGTTTAGATAGCTTCCATTTTACTGTTCTAGGGATTGAAAATTATTGGTATTTGGTGTTTGTTTGAGATTGGGAATCTCTTGTATTTGTTGATTGTTTGATCAGAAATTTGGTAATGGTAATCGAGCTTGAACCTCTATTTTACTTTTTGTTGGAATTTGGACTGCAAGCTACTAGAAAATGGTTGTGGCATGGAGTGCTAGATTGAACTCGAGATTGAGCTCGACTATGCCTCGAGTTGAGCTTGAGTTAAGAAAATGCATACTCGACAAGCTCATGCTCGAGCTCGAGTATGCCTATTGAGGGCAGAGTTTGAGCTCGAGTATGGTGATACTCGAGCTCGACTTGACTCGAATACCCCTAATCTCAACTGTGTCAACCGTACTGGTAAAGGTATGACCTAACAATACCAAGAGAACTAGAAAAGTGTGAATTTGGACTATATCATGCTACAACATAGACAATTATGTATAGTCTTTCGTTAAAATATCCTATTGATTGTGTTTTGTTAGACGTGTTCTATTGACTATTATTACATTGGGAGTGTTTTATTGATCGTTATTCTATTGTCTTTTCTGGACCCATGATTGATTTGATGCTCTTATTTTGGTTGCTATAAATGCTATTCCTAAATGTATTATTTAGTTTGCTTGTTTTTAGTCTTGAATTTTAGGTTGCATGGTACTATTATTTTACTACTTTAAATGTTGTTTCCAAAATTCTTCATCATTCATTAACAAGGTAGCTAAATTTTGGATAAAGCATAATGAAAGTGTGATGCATCTATAGTAAACTACTTGCATTTGCATTCACCATAGGCCAAAATATACAATATGTTCAACGGCTAAATTAGGTTACATTCTACTACCAACTAACTAATAAAAAAAACAATTTCCTACCCATAATAATAGAAGCCCGCTTCACATCGTAACTGAAATTGACAACGAAACCATTACAGTTAAAATACAAATAGCCATAAACATCTACTAAATTCATATTTGCTTCCAAAACTTGCATTTGTGCCATATAATAAGCATTTTTCATTTTTTGTCTCTCTAGAATTGGACTCTCCATGGAACTATCTTTGCTCACTATTTGCCTACTTGTGGGATTGCTTCGACTACTTTGCTATATCCTCTCCCTTTTCTATTAATCAGATGACACTATGAAAATAATCCACATTGATTGCTTTCACAAAAAATTAACAATACTAGAGGTCTTGTCGAATCAACTATTTTCAACACAACCCTATTGCCACATTCATACATTCGATATTGGTACCTTAAAACTTTGTTACCTCTATTGCCGGTGCTGGAGGATGCCATCTCTTCATAGGCATTTGATAAATATCTAACAAAATGTAATAGACAATGAAAATTGATAAAATGGAAGAAAGACTTTGTTATTGTCTACCTCTTGTTGATGGCAATTGATCACAAGCTCAGGTGAAAACTTTTGTAGAACCTGGAAAAAATTAGAATTTAGTTTCTCTTATACCAATAATAGTAGGAGGTGAGGGTAATTCAGGCAAAAAAAAGTAGTCTTGTAGGTATATTCCCTCTCTAATTCTTACGACATTTTTTGTGCACGTGTCATATTTTTTGTGCACATCTTAGTCACTCGATGTCACGGAAGCTTGTTTTTGTCAATTTTCCACATTCTATAAAACCACATAGGGATTATGTGGTTGTATTGAAACGATAAAAGGGTTATCTGGTCCAAAGTGACACCATAGGGAGGTTATATGTAATTTACCCTTGATAAACCTAAAAACTAAGTTTGAAACTTAATTGTTGAACAATCAATAGTAAAAGGATCAAGTAGCTGAAATTCATGTCTGCCTATGCATCATCCTTGCCTACTTGCTTTCCCAGGCTTCCCAAATTTTGATGGGTAAAATACACTAAACCCCCTATGATTTACGAAAAGAACATAGAACCCCCTTATCATTAAAAAACTCTCAAATAAATTCCATGTGCTTTGGATTGATGTGACGACCACCTCCCCCTAAGGCGTACCAAAGGGTTCGGCGGACCGCCTGCCCAACTCTCGCCAGGACTCACTCACTCGTATCACATGCATACATCCATAGACCATAAATAACATCGCAATTCAAGCTTATAATTTACATTGATGCACAATCAAGATACAAAACCTCAATATACCCAAACTGGTTCAAAGTGCATACAATCCAGATACAAAACATTCTATTCGAGTAATAGCGCGAGTACAAGTAAAAAGTCAAAAACAACTAGTCTACGCTAGTCTTTACATATCTCACGCCTCGCTCGTACCCCTGAAAGGAAAACAAATGGAGTGGAATGAGCTAAAAGCCCAGTGAGGTTCCAAATAGCAAATTGACCATTATTTATAAGTACAAGTTTTCGATATAGCAAAGTAACGAGCATGAAGAGTTCATAAAGGTGAGCAATAACACGTCAAGTAGAAATCTCAAAATGAGCGAGTGTAAAAGTTTTTCAAAATAAACAATAATCCAATAAGCAATAATCATTCAAAAGCATAAGGATACGGATGGCTCTCAGGAGCCAACTTCCATTCATCATCAGGAGCTTGATCACGTAGTAGTTGACACTCCGTCAACTTTCAAGTAAAGGAACCAATCCAGTAGAGCACCACTTAACTACTCTCCGTCCACCATTCAAACCCCCTACTGGGCCCAAAATCCTCAAGAAACACGGGTGGTAATACTCGAGTATACCAATTAGTCGAGAAGATATCACTTCACTCGACAAAACAAGAGACCCAGGGTTCGTTACCCAATCGACCAAGCCCTTGCCGGCTCGACTTAAGCAACTCGCCGCAGGGTTTCTGGAATTCCAAGAAGTGCGCGCATCATAAACAAGTATATCGAGTCAATTGCAACAACAAACAAGTATATATCACATAAGGGCAAGTGCGATAAAGTACACTCTTGCCCTAACAATTCACGTATATAACATGTAATCATATTGGCCACATATCAAGTTCAAGTATCAAGTTCAATTCGATATTTGAAAGCACTCACCAAAAGATATAGTGTCTTTACTGGTCACTTTCAGGTTATACTCCGGGTTCGGAGTCCAAATCTGCGATAAAACTCAGTTTGAGAACTTCGAAACATGACTAAGATTCGAAACTTAGACGTTTCGTTCAATAAGAATCAAGACATTGAAATTCACTTGGAGAATATTCGTGAAACACTCGCTCGTTTTTCAAACTATATAACTTTGTAACATTTATACTTGAAAATGCCATTTGAGTGGAAAGTACAAGGAAAACGTATTTCTAGTAGTCATGATTGTATTTCTCAAGAGTACAAGTTCGGCCAAATCCTTACTTATATACCTCGGAAAAAGAAGACGCAAATATCTTAGAGGGTTCAAGTAGTAATCACACTTAACCCTTACTCAAGTCGCAAGTATATTTCTCTAGTCCTCGAGCATAAATTTGGGCAGCATGCCCTTTGTGTTTACCTAATTTTCCAGCCATTTATGGCTACATTATTTTTCCTCATCCAATCCCAAAGTCATACATATCATAGATTCAAGTAAATAGCCGTTCCATAGGCTCATAACAACATAAGAACAAAAATCAAAGTGATAACAAGTGCAGAAATTTAACCTAGAAAAAGACAGATTTGACGTGTGGTTGCGGAAATAACACATCCGAGGCTACGGTTATTGGATTGAGGTACAACTTAGACCATTTCGAAGCTAAGACACAGGGCTACAATTTTCATGAAGATCACTTAGCCCAGTTTCCAATGCAACCTAGTCAAATTCCCAATTTACAGAACCAAAATCCAACTAGTCGGCTAATTAACCGCACTGCACTGGAATGGTCATATATCAGGTTACCAAGGTCCGATTAAGGTGTTCTTGGAGGCATTTAAAATCTAAGACAGAATGCTAAAACTTTAATGTTTTGGAAAATAGCTAAATCCCAACGGATTATAGTTAATAAACACAACCAACTAGACTAAACTGTCCACGCGGAACTCTGGAATGTAACCTAGAACAGCTAGGGTATTTTCACCTTTTCACAAGCTACGTTGCTCCGATTGAGCTGAAATTTTGTAGGCACCTATAAAATACAATTATCTACAAATTTCATGTTTAGGGTAAAGCCTAATTTGGCCTCTAAATATGAGTACCAAAATCGCGCAGAACTGAATTAGGAAATTTCCAGAAATCTGGGATTCTTGCGATCAATTGCTAATTTCCTTATTTTTAGCTTGCTTCACTACCTTAACTTCCCATATCAGATTATAAACATCAAAGCCCCAATTTTTAAGCACTAGAAAAATTATAGGAAGACTGTAAAATTCCAATAAAAATGGAAAAATCATGATCCAAGCCTCTATTTCACCACATACATCAAGAATTCAACCATATGTGACATATTTAGCAACTAATCGCGAATTTAATCGGAGAGTCAAGGTTCTACCATGTATACCTTTCCAAGGAGACTAGAAACAAGTGTTTAAGGCCTTTGTTCCTCAAGAAAATTACACCGGTAGGTAGTCCTTGTGCTAGATAACAACTTAATCGGAGTAGATTTGCGCGAATAGAAGAAACTTTTCAAGATTTGGAGAAGAACAAGATGAACTCTCTTTGTCTTTCTCTCTCTCTCTTGTCTCGGCTATGGAGCAGAAATAATGAAGGAAAGATGCAAAAATTGGGGTTAAAAAGGAATACTAATCTCTTGGGCAAGAAACCCTTAGTGTCGCCACCACCACCTTTCATTTTTCTCTTTCTTTTCCTTGCTATTTTTAGCCTTAAAATTCGGTCAAGCTAGCTGGAAAATAAGAAGATATTTTGCTCAAGTATTAATGAGCTCATGTGGTAAGAAAGTGGTGGTCAAGTGGTGTGTTCAATCGATTGTGCGCGGTACCCGTCGGTTCGCGCCGTTTTTCTTAAAACCACACGTACTAGGGTTTTTACTTCCCATTCACTAACCTTATATCATTGCTCCTAATCACATATTATTTCTCACTTAAAAGTCACTTTTAATCACCAAATTTGATCCCTGCTCCGTACCGAAAATTCATCCGGCGAAAAAACGCGAAAAAATCTAATTTTGCCCCAATCTTGAAACCAAAAGTGAAACTCTACTTTCTAGGTTTATTTGCACTTATTGTGGAATGACTGGGTGGTAGGGCTTTAATAAATGAATAACTCCCAAATAAAAGGAAATTTTTAAGAAAAACGTGAGAGATTTTACAATTCCAGTGATTAAAATTAGGGTTTCAATTAAAATATGAGAGATTTAAGAAAACCGGTTAGTCACAAGTAACTAGGGTTTTTGATTAAAATATTAGGGTTTCTAATCTTTTAAAATAAAATAAGGTTTTAAATCAAATCCAAAGAAATACACTTTAGTATCTTATTTACAAACAACCTCCTAATATTCGGGGTGCCACAATTTCCCCTCCTTAAAAGAATTTCGTCCTCGAAATTCATACATGCACTTCGAATAACGTAGCGTATTTTCCTTATATATTCGTTTCTAGCTCTCCGGTCTCATTATAGCCAAAATTTAGTTAAACAATAGAAATCACGAATCATACCTTCTACTATCTCCGAGGGTTCAGGTAATGCCTGTTAATCCAAGGCGTACACTCTATCTGGCACTCTTGGCTTAGTCCCTCCTACCTTTGCTTGTTCAGGGTTTAGGTGTGATCTACGGGGACAGGTTGCAAGCTGGTGTTCGGTACTACCACACCATAAACATTTTCCTGCTTTCCGCCAACAATCATTCTCCGAATGATTGACCTTTCCACAGTACCCACAAGATACTTAAGGGGCTGAGGTCTGACCTCCTTGTGAGGCACCTCTTGCTTGGCCCTAGCCACGCGAAGCTCCTCTTGGAGTACTTTCCTTAGATATCCCTGAAATTTTCTCACCTCCATCTCCTCGACCTATCTTAGAGGGTGGCATATCTAATTCACCTTGTTCTTGCCTATGATTTCCACCAGGCGTACCTCTCCTTTTTGCATGAAAAGCCCTCACTTGTGCCCTAGCAATTTCTATTCGTTGGGCCTTCTCCAAAACCTCCATAAACGTGTTAATTTGGGCTGCCGCTAAGGCTTCTTGTAACTCCACATTTAGCCCTTGCACAAACCTCCGTACTTTTCTTTGCTCCGTGGCTATCAGTTCAGGGGCAAATTTGGACAACTTTGTAAACTGAGTCTCATACTCGGCTACACTCAACATTCCCTGACGGAGTTTAGTGAAATCGTCCTCTCTCTTCTCCTGGACGATAGGAGGAAGGCATTTCTCGTTAAACTCCCGTACAAAGTTTAACCAGGTCCATGCAGTCGCTTCTCTCTCCCATTTGGCCCTCACTACATTCCACCAAGCTCTAGCTGGCCCTTCAAACTGGAAAACAGCGAATTGCACTTGCCTCTCCTCGGTATAGTTTAAGGCGGCAAAAATATTAATCATGGCCTCCAGCCATTTCTCAGCTCCGTCCGGATCTGGTCCTCCCAAGAACTTGGGTGGGGAGAACTTTTGGAATCTCTCTAAGGCCCTATCCTGTACCATCTCGGGGTCCCTAGGTTGATTTACAGGGGCTTGACCCTGTTGTTCCACTAAACGGGCCAGAATATTGGTCATTTGCTGGATTGCAGTTGCCACTTGACCTCCCCCTGCAGCCTGGGGTTCAGGTTGTTGCTCAACTGTTGCCTCTCTCTCCTCTCTCTCGATTCTTGCACCGATTCTTGTGCCTGTCTAACCCCGCGGCCACGGCTAGAACCGCGTCCTCGGTTAGTTCCCCTGGTTTGACTTCTTCTACCCTCCATGTTTCGCAGCTAATCAACTATAACAATATAACCAACTAATCAATGATAGAATATAGCCACTAAGTAACTATATAAATATAAACAGCATAAAATAGAATAACGCAAATCATAAACCTCTCTAAATCATAAAACAGGGCAATACAACACATTCAATCAAAACAAGTCACATAACTTCTAAAGCATTAACCCTAGTTATCGCTCAGGCACTACACTTAATCAAGGCTCGAAACACGTGAATAAGAAGGATCCCAAATCCCATGAATATCTTCAATATATTTCAAGTCTAAACTATTCGCATTCCCCGTGCCCTTGCTTTCGTAATCCAAACTTATCCCAATATTACGCGAGATCTCAACTTATCGTAAAGGTGTCACTCTTTGGTATTCGGGGACAAGAATCCGAAAATATGATAATTCACCACTCAAGCTGGCCAGGCTCAAGAGCAAATCACCCGTATTAGAGATTCCTACCCAACATACATATCTAAGGTCCCCAACAATAGACAATTGTTCTACACCTAACAAATCAATCCCCACAGTCCGAGAACCCTCTCCCGGCACGAGCTCAATAGGAGCTCTGATACCATCTGTGACGATCCCACCTCCCCCTAAGGCGTACCAAAGGGTTCGGCGGACCGCCTGCCCAACTCTCGCCAGGACTCACTCACTCGTATCACATGCATACATCCATAGACCATAAATAACGTCGCAATTCAAGCTTATAATTTACATTGATGCACAATCAAGATACAAAACCTCAATATACCCAAACTGGTTCAAAGTGTATACAATCCAAATACAAAACATTCTATTCGAGTAATAGCGCGAGTACAAGTCAAAAGTCAAAAACAACTAGTCTACGCTAGTCTTTACATATCTCACGCCTCGCTCGTACCCCTGAAAGGAAAACAAATGGAGTGGAATGAGCTAAAAGCCCTGTGAGGTTCCAAATAGCAAATTGACCATTATTTATAAGTACAAGTTTTCGATATAGCAAAGTAACGAGCATGAAGAGTTCATAAAGGTGAGCAATAACACGTCAAGTAGAAATCTCAAAATGAGCGAGTGTAAAAGTTTTTCAAAATAAACAATAATCCAATAAGCAATAATCATTCCAAAGCATAAGGATACGGATGGCTCTCAGGAGCCAACTTCCATTCATCATCAGGAGCTTGATCACGTAGTAGTTGACACTCCGTCAACTTTCAAGTAAAGGAACCAATCCAGTAGAGCACCACTTAACTACTCTCCGTCCACCATTCAAACCCCCTACTGGGCCCAAAATCCTCAAGAAACACGGGTGGTAATACTCGAGTATACCAATTAGTCGAGAAGATATCACTTCACTCGACAAAACAAGAGACCCAGGGTTCGTTACCCAATCGACCAAGCCCTTGCCGGCTCGACTTAAGCAACTCGCCGCAGGGTTTCTGGAATTCCAAGAAGTGCGCGCATCATAAACAAGTATATCGAGTCAATTGCAACAACAAACAAGTATATATCACATAAGGGCAAGTGCGATAAAGTACACTCTTGCCCTAACAATTCACGTATATAACATGTAATCATATTGGCCACATATCAAGTTCAAGTATCAAGTTCAATTCGATATTTGAAAGCACTCACCAAAAGATATAGTGTCTTTACTGGTCACTTTCAGGTTATACTCCGGGTTCGGAGTCCAAATCTGCGATAAAACTCAGTTTGAGAACTTCGAAACATGACTAAGATTCGAAACTTAGACGTTTCGTTCAATAAGAATCAAGACATTGAAATTCACTTGGAGAATATTCGTGAAACACTCGCTCGTTTTTCAAACTATATAACTTTGTAACATTTATACTTGAAAATGCCATTTGAGTGGAAAGTACAAGGAAAACGTATTTCTAGTAGTCATGATTGTATTTCTCAAGAGTACAAGTTCGGCCAAATCCTTACTTATATACCTCGGAAAAAGAAGACGCAAATATCTTAGAGGGTTCAAGTAGTAATCACACTTAACCCTTACTCAAGTCGCAAGTATATTTCTCTAGTCCTCGAGCATAAATTTGGGCAGCATGCCCTTTGTGTTTACCTAATTTTCCAGCCATTTATGGCTACATTATTTTTCCTCATCCAATCCCAAAGTCATACATATCATAGATTCAAGTAAATAGCCGTTCCATAGGCTCATAACAACATAAGAACAAAAATCAAAGTGATAACAAGTGCAGAAATGTAACCTAGCAAAAGACAGATTTGACGTGTGGTTGCGGAAATAACACATCCGAGGCTACGGTTATCGGATTGAGGTACAACTTAGACCATTTCGAACCTAAGACATAGGGCTACAATTTTCATGAAGATCACTTAGTCCAGTTTCCAATGCAACCTAGTCAAATTCCCAATTTACAGAACCAAATTCCAACTAGTCGGCTAATTAACCGCACTGCACTGGAATGGTCATATCTCAGGTTACCAAGGTCCGATTAAGGTGTTCTTGGAGGCGTTTAAAATCTAAGACAGAATGCTAAAACTTTCATGTTTTGGAAAATAGCTAAATCCCAACGGATTATAGTTAATAAACACAACCAACTAGACTAAACTGTCCACGCGGAACTCTGGAATGTAACCTAGAACAGCGAGGGTATTTTCACCTTTTCACAAGCTACGTTGCTCCGATTGAGCTGAAATTTTGTAGGCACCTATAAAATACAATTATCTACAACTTTCATGTTTAGGGTAAAGCCTAATTTGGCCTCTAAATATGAGTACCAAAACCGCGCAGAACTGAATTAGGAAATTTCCAGAAATCTGGGATTCTTGCGATCAATTGCTAATTTCCTTATTTTTAGCTTGCTTCACTACCTTAACTTCCCATATCAGATTATAAACATCAAAGCCCCAATTTTTAAGCACAAGAAAAATTATAGGAAGACTGTAAAATTCCAATAAAAATGGAAAAATCATGATCCAAGCCTCTATTTCACCACATACATCAAGAATTCAACCATATGTGACATATTTAGCAACTAGTCGCGAATTTAATCGGAGAGTCAAGGTTCTAGCATGTATACCTTTCCAAGGAGACTAGAAACAAGTGTTTAAGGCCTTTGTTCCTCAAGAAAATTACACCGGTAGGTAGTCCTTGTGCTAGATAACAACTTAATCGGAGTAGATTTGCGCGAATAGAAGAAACTTTTCAAGATTTGGAGAAGAACAAGATGAACTCTCTTTGTCTTTCTCTCTCTCTCTTGTCTCGGCTATGGAACAGAAATAATGAAGGAAAGATGCAAAAATTGGGGTTAAAAAAGAATACTAATCTCTTGGTCAAGAAACCCTTAGTGTCGCCACCACCACCTTTCATTTTTCTCTTTCTTTTCCTTGCTATTTTTAGCCTTAAAATTCGGTCAAGCTAGCTGGAAAATAAGAAGATATTTTGCTCAAGTATTAATGAGCTCATGTGGTAAGAAAGTGGTGGTCAAGTGGTGTGTTCAATCGGTAGTGCGCGGTACCCGTCGGTTCGCGCCGTTTTTCTTAAAAACACACGTACTAGGGTTTTTACTTCCCATTCACTAACCTTATATCATTGCTCCTAATCACATATTATTTCTCACTTAAAAGTCACTTTTAATCACCAAATTTGATCCCTGCTCCGTACCGAAAATTCATCCGGCGAAAAAACGCGAAAAAATCTAATTTTGCCGCAATCTTGAAACCAAAAGTGAAACTCTACTTTCTAGGTTTATTTGCACTTATTGTGGAATGACTAGGTGGTAGGGCTTTAATAAATGAATAACTCCCAAATAAAAGGAAATTTTTAAGAAAAACGTGAGGGATTTTACAATTCCAGTGATTAAAATTAGGGTTTCAATTAAAATATGAGAGATTTAAGAAAACCGGTTAGTCACAAGTAACTAGGGTTTTTGATTAAAATATTAGGGTTTCTAATCTTTTAAAATAAAATAAGGTTTTAAATCAAATCCAAAGAAATACACTTTAGTATCTTATTTACAAACAACCTCCTAATATTCGGGGTGCCACAATTTCCCCTCCTTAAAAGAATTTCGTCGTCGAAATTCATACATGCACTTCGAATAACGTAGCGTATTTTCCTTATATATTCGTTTCTAGCTCTCCGGTCTCATTATAGCCAAAACTTAGTTAAACAATAGAAATCACGAATCATACCTTCTACTATCTCCGAGGGGTCAGGTAATGCCTGTTGATCCAAGGCGTACACTCTAGCTGGCACTCTTGGCTTAGTCCCTCCTACCTTTGCTTGTTCAGGGTTTAGGTGTGATCTACGGGGACAGGTTGCAAGCTGGTGTTCGGTACTACCACACCATAAACATTTTCTTGCTTTCCGCCAACAATCATTCTCCGAATGATTGACCTTTCCACAGTACCCACAAGATACTTAAGGGGCTGAGGTCTGACCTCCTTGTGAGGCACCTCTTGCTTGGCCCCAGCCACGCGAAGCTCCTCTTGGAGTACTTTCCTTAGATATCCCTGAAATTTTCTCACCTCCATCTCCTCGACCTATCTTAGAGGGTGGCATATCTAATTCACCTTGTTCTTGCCTATGATTTCCACCAGGCGTACCTCTCCTTTTTGCATGAAAAGCCCTCACTTGTGCCCTAGCAATTTCTATTCGTTGGGCCTTCTCCAAAACCTCCGTAAACGTGTTAATTTGGGCTGCCGCTAAGGCTTCTTGTAACTCCATATTTAGCCCTTGAACAAACCTCCGTACTTTTCTTTGCTCCGTGGCTATCAGTTCAGGGGCAAATTTGGACAACTTTGTAAACTGAATCTCATACTCGGCTACACTCAACATTCCCTGACGGAGTTTAGTGAAATCGTCCTCTCTCTTCTCCTGGACGATAGGAGGAAGGTATTTCTCGTTAAACTCCCGTACAAAGTTTAACCAGGTCCATGCAGTCGCTTCTCTCTCCCATTTGGCCCTCACTACATTCCACCAAGCTCTAGCTGGCCCTTCAAACTGGAAAACAGCGAATTGCACTTCCCTCTCCTCGGTATAGTTTAAGGCGGCAAAAATATTAATCATGGCCTCCAGCCATTTCTCAGCTTCGTCCGGATCTGGTCCTCCCAAGAACTTGGGTGGGGAGAACTTTTGGAATCTCTCTAAGGCCCTATCCTGCCCCATCTCGGGGTCCCTAGGTTGATTTACAGGGGCTTGACCCTGTTGTTCCACTAAACGGGCCAGAATATTGGTCATTTGCTGGATTGCAGTTGCCACTTGACCTCCCCCTGCAGCCTGGGGTTCAGGTTGTGGCTCAACTGTTGCCTCTCTCTCCTCTCTCTCGATTCTTGCACCGATTCTTGTGCCTGTCTACCCCCGCGGCCACGGCTAGAACCGCGTCCTCGGTTAGTTCCCCTGGTTTGACTTCTTCTACCCTCCATGTTTCGCAGCTAATCAACTATAACAATATAACCAACTAATCAATGATAGAATATAGCCACTAAGTAACTATATAAATATAAACAGCATAAAATAGAATAACGCAAATCATAAACCTCTCTAAATCATAAAACAGGGCAATACAACACATTCAATCAAAACAAGTCACATAACTTCTAAAGCATTAACCCTAGTTATCGCTCAGGCACTACACTTAATCAAGGCTCGAAACACGTGAATAAGAAGGATCCCAAATCCCATGAATATCTTCAATATATTTCAAGTCTAAACTATTCGCATTCCCCGTGCCCTTGCTTTCGCAATCCAAACTTATCCCAATATTACGCGAGATCCCAACTTATCGTAAATGTGTCACTCTTTGGTATTTGGGGACAAGAATCCGAAAATATGATAATTCACCACTCAAGCTGGCCAGGCTCAAGAGCAAATCACCCGTATTAGAGATTCCTACCCAACATACATATCTAACGTCCCCAACAATAGACAATTGTTCCACACCTAACAAATCAATCCCCACAGTCCGGGAACCCTCTCCCGGCACGAGCTCAATAGGAGCTCTGATACCATCTGTAACGATCCCACCTCCCCCTAAGGCGTACCAAAGGGTTCGGCGGACCGCCTGCCCAACTCTCGCCAGGACTCACTCACTCGTATCACATGCATACATCCATAGACCATAAATAACATCGCAATTCAAGCTTATAATTTACATTGATGCACAATCAAGATACAAAACCTCAATATACCCAAACTGGTTCAAAGTGTATACAATCCAAATACAAAACATTCTATTCGAGTAATAGCGCGAGTACAAGTCAAAAGTCAAAAACAACTAGTCTACGCTAGTCTTTACATATCTCACGCCTCGCTCGTACCCCTGAAAGGAAAACAAATGGAGTGGAATGAGCTAAAAGCCCTGTGAGGTTCCAAATAGCAAATTGACCATTATTTATAAGTACAAGTTTTCGATATAGCAAAGTAACGAGCATGAAGAGTTCATAAAGGTGAGCAATAACACGTCAAGTAGAAATCTCAAAATGAGCGAGTGTAAAAGTTTTTCAAAATAAACAATAATCCAATAAGCAATAATCATTCCAAAGCATAAGGATACGGATTGCTCTCAGGAGCCAACTTCCATTCATCATCAGGAGCTTGATCACGTAGCAGTTGACACTCCGTCAACTTTCAAGTAAAGGAACCAATCCAGTAGAGCACCACTTAACTACTCTCCGTCCACCATTCAAACCCCCTACTGGGCCCAAAATCCTCAAGAAACACGGGTGGTAATACTCGAGTATACCAATTATTCGAGGAGATATCACTCCACTCGACAAAACAAGAGACCCAGGGTTCGTTACCCAATCGACCAAGCCCCCTTGCCGGCTCGACTTAAGTAACTCGCCGCAGGGTTTCTGGAATTCCAGGAAGTGCGCGTATCATAAACAAGTATATCGAGTCAATTGCAACAACAAACAACTATATATCACATAAGGGCAAGTGCGATAAAGTACACTCTTGCCCTAACAATTCACGTATATAACATGTAATCATATTGGCCACATATCAAGTTCAAGTATCAAGTTCAATTCGATATTTGAAAGCACTCACCAAAAGATATAGTGCCTTTACTGGTCACTTTCAGGTTATACTCCGGGTTCGGAGTCCAAATCTGCGATAAAACTCAGTTTGAGAACTTTGAAACATGACTAGGATTCGAAACTTAGACGTTTCGTTCAATAAGAATCAAGACACGGAAATTCACTTGGAGAATATTCGTGAAACACTCGCTCGCTTTTCAAACTATATAACTTTGTAACATTTATACTTGAAAATGCCATTTGAGTGGAAAGTACAAGAAAAACGTATTTCTAGTAGTCATGATTGTATTTCTCAAGGGTACAAGTTCGGCCAAATCCTTACTTATATACCTCGGAAAAAGAAAACGCAAATATCTTAGAGAGTTCAAGTAGTAATCACTCTTAACCCTTACTCAAGTCACAAGTATATTTCTCTAGTCCTCGAGCATAAATTTGGGCAGCATGCCCTTTGTGTTTACCTAATTTTCCAGCCATTTATGGCTTCATTATTTTTCCTCAGCCAATCCCAAAGTCATACATGTCATAGATTCAAGTAAATAGCCGTTCCATAGGCTCATAACAACATAAGAACAAAAATCAAAGTGATAACAAGTGCGGAAATGTAACCTAGCAAAAGACAGATTTGACGTGTGGCTGCGGAAATAACACATCCGAAGCTACGGTTATCGGATTGAAGTGCAACTTATACCGTTTCGAAGCTAAGACATAGGGCTACAATTTTCATGAAGATCACTTAGTCCAGTTTCCAATTCAACCTAGTCAAATTCCCAATTTACAGAACCAAAATCCAACTAGTCGGCTAATTAACCGCACTGCACTGGAATGGTCATATCTCAGGTTACCAAGGTCCGATTAAGGTGTTCTTAGAGGCGTTTAAAAGCTAAGACAGAATACTAAAAATTTCATGTTTTGGAAAATAGCTAAATCCCAACGGATTATTGTGAATAAACACAACCAACTAGACTAAACTGTCCATGCGGAACTCTGGAATGTAACCTAGAACAGCGAGGGTATTTTCATCTTTTCACAAGCTACTTTGCTCCGATTGAGTTGAAATTTTGTAGGAACCTATAAAATACCATTATATACAACTTTCATGTTTTAGGTCAAGCCTAATTTGGCTTCTAAATATGAGTACCAAAACCTGGCAGAACTGAATTAGGAAATTTCCAGAAATCTGGGATTCTTGCAATCAATTGCTAATTTCCTTATTTTTAGCTTGCTTAACTACCTTAACTTCCCATATCATATTATAAACATCAAAGCCCCAATTTTTAAGCACTAGAAAAATTATAGGAAGACTATAAAAATTCCAATAAAAATGGAAAAATCATGATCCAAGCCTCTATTTCACCACATACATCAAGAATTCAACCATATGTGACATATTTAGCAACTAGTCGCGAATTTAATCGGAGAGTCAAGGTTCTAGCATGTATACCTTTCCAAGGAGACTAGAAACAATTGTTTAAGGCCTTTGTTCCTCAAGAAAATTACACCGGTAGGTAGTCCTTGTGCTAGATAACAACTTAATCGGAGTAGATTTGCGCGAATAGAAGAAACTTTTCAAGATTTGGAGAAGAACAAGATGAACTCTCTTTGTCTTTCTCTCTCTCTCTTGTCTCGGCTATGGAGCAGAAATAATGAAGGAAAGATGCAAAAATTGGGGTTAAAAAGGAATACTAATCTCTTGGTCAAGAAACCCTTAGTGTCGCCACCACCACCTTTCATTTTTCTCTTTCATTTCCTTGCTATTTTTAGCCTTAAAATTCGGTCAAGCTAGCTGGAAAATAAGAAGATATTTTGCTCAAGTATTAATGAGCTCATGTGGTAAGAAAGTGGTGGTCAAGTGGTGTGTTCAATCGGTAGTGCGCGGTACCCGTCGGTTCGCGCCGTTTTTCTTAAAAACACACGTACTAGGGTTTTTACTTCCCATTCACTAACCTTATATCATTGCTCCTAATCACATATTATTTCTCACTTAAAAGTCACTTTTAATAACCAAATTTGATCCCTGCTCCGTACCGAAAATTCATCCGGCGAAAAATCGCGAAAATCCTAATTTTGCCCCAATCTTGAAACCAAAAGTGAAACTCTACTTTCTAGGTTTATTTGCACTTATTGTGGAATGACTGGGTGGTAGGGCTTTAATAAATGAATAACTCCCAAATAAAAGGAAATTTTTAAGAAAAACGTGAGGGATTTTACAATTCCAGTGATTAAAATTAGGGTTTCAATTAAAATATGAGAGATTTAAGAAAACCGGTTAGTCACAAGTAACTAGGGTTTTTGATTAAAATATTAGGGTTTCTAATCTTTTAAAATAAAATAAGGTTTTAAATCAAATCCAAAGAAATACACTTTAGTATCTTATTTACAAACAACCTCCTAATATTCGGGGTGCCACAATTTCCCCTCCTTAAAAGAATTTCGTCGTCGAAATTCATACATGCACTTCGAATAACGTAGCGTATTTTCCTTATATATTCGTTTCTAGCTCTCCGGTCTCATTATAGCCAAAACTTAGTTAAACAATAGAAATCACGAATCATACCTTCTACTATCTCCGAGGGGTCAGGTAATGCCTGTTGATCCAAGGCGTACACTCTAGCTGGCACTCTTGGCTTAGTCCCTCCTACCTTTGCTTGTTCAGGGTTTAGGTGTGATCTACGGGGACAGGTTGCAAGCTGGTGTTCGGTACTACCACACCATAAACATTTTCCTGCTTTCCGCCAACAATCATTCTCCGAATGATTGACCTTTCCACAGTACCCACAAGATACTTAAGGGGCTGAGGTCTGACCTCCTTGTGAGGCACCTCTTGCTTGGCCCCAGCCACGCGAAGCTCCTCTTGGAGTACTTTCCTTAGATATCCCTGAAATTTTCTCACCTCCATCTCCTCGACCTATCTTAGAGGGTGGCATATCTAATTCACCTTGTTCTTGCCTATGATTTCCACCAGGCGTACCTCTCCTTTTTGCATGAAAAGCCCTCACTTGTGCCCTAGCAATTTCTATTCGTTGGGCCTTCTCCAAAACCTCCGTAAACGTGTTAATTTGGGCTGCCGCTAAGGCTTCTTGTAACTCCACATTTAGCCCTTGAACAAACCTCCGTACTTTTCTTTGCTCCGTGGCTATCAGTTCAGGGGCAAATTTGGACAACTTTGTAAACTGAATCTCATACTCGGCTACACTCAACATTCCCTGACGGAGTTTAGTGAAATCGTCCTCTCTCTTCTCCTGGACGATAGGAGGAAGGTATTTCTCGTTAAACTCCCGTACAAAGTTTAACCAGGTCCATGCAGTCGCTTCTCTCTCCCATTTGGCCCTCACTACATTCCACCAAGCTCTAGCTGGCCCTTCAAACTGGAAAACAGCGAATTGCACTTCCCTCTCCTCGGTATAGTTTAAGGCGGCAAAAATATTAATCATGGCCTCCAGCCATTTCTCAGCTTCGTCCGGATCTGGTCCTCCCAAGAACTTGGGTGGGGAGAACTTTTGGAATCTCTCTAAGGCCCTATCCTGCCCCATCTCGGGGTCCCTAGGTTGATTTACAGGGGCTTGACCCTGTTGTTCCACTAAACGGGCCAGAATATTGGTCATTTGCTGGATTGCAGTTGCCACTTGACCTCCCCCTGCAGCCTGGGGTTCAGGTTGTGGCTCAACTGTTGCCTCTCTCTCCTCTCTCTCGATTCTTGCACCGATTCTTGTGCCTGTCTACCCCCGCGGCCACGGCTAGAACCGCGTCCTCGGTTAGTTCCCCTGGTTTGACTTCTTCTACCCTCCATGTTTCGCAGCTAATCAACTATAACAATATAACCAACTAATCAATGATAGAATATAGCCACTAAGTAACTATATAAATATAAACAGCATAAAATAGAATAACGCAAATCATAAACCTCTCTAAATCATAAAACAGGGCAATACAACACATTCAATCAAAACAAGTCACATAACTTCTAAAGCATTAACCCTAGTTATCGCTCAGGCACTACACTTAATCAAGGCTCGAAACACGTGAATAAGAAGGATCCCAAATCCCATGAATATCTTCAATATATTTCAAGTCTAAACTATTCGCATTCCCCGTGCCCTTGCTTTCGCAATCCAAACTTATCCCAATATTACGCGAGATCCCAACTTATCGTAAATGTGTCACTCTTTGGTATTTGGGGACAAGAATCCGAAAATATGATAATTCACCACTCAAGCTGGCCAGGCTCAAGAGCAAATCACCCGTATTAGAGATTCCTACCCAACATACATATCTAACGTCCCCAACAATAGACAATTGTTCCACACCTAACAAATCAATCCCCACAGTCCGGGAACCCTCTCCCGGCACGAGCTCAATAGGAGCTCTGATACCATCTGTGACGATCCCACCTCCCCCTAAGGCGTACCAAAGGGTTCGGCGGACCGCCTGCCCAACTCTCGCCAGGACTCACTCACTCGTATCACATGCATACATCCATAGACCATAAATAACGTCGCAATTCAAGCTTATAATTTACATTGATGCACAATCAAGATACAAAACCTCAATATACCCAAACTGGTTCAAAGTGTATACAATCCAAATACAAAACATTCTATTCGAGTAATAGCGCGAGTACAAGTCAAAAGTCAAAAACAACTAGTCTACGCTAGTCTTTACATATCTCACGCCTCGCTCGTACCCCTGAAAGGAAAACAAATGGAGTGGAATGAGCTAAAAGCCCTGTGAGGTTCCAAATAGCAAATTGACCATTATTTATAAGTACAAGTTTTCGATATAGCAAAGTAACGAGCATGAAGAGTTCATAAAGGTGAGCAATAACACGTCAAGTAGAAATCTCAAAATGAGCGAGTGTAAAAGTTTTTCAAAATAAACAATAATCCAATAAGCAATAATCATTCCAAAGCATAAGGATACGGATTGCTCTCAGGAGCCAACTTCCATTCATCATCAGGAGCTTGATCACGTAGCAGTTGACACTCCGTCAACTTTCAAGTAAAGGAACCAATCCAGTAGAGCACCACTTAACTACTCTCCGTCCACCATTCAAACCCCCTACTGGGCCCAAAATCCTCAAGAAACACGGGTGGTAATACTCGAGTATACCAATTATTCGAGGAGATATCACTCCACTCGACAAAACAAGAGACCCAGGGTTCGTTACCCAATCGACCAAGCCCCCTTGCCGGCTCGACTTAAGTAACTCGCCGCAGGGTTTCTGGAATTCCAGGAAGTGCGCGCATCATAAACAAGTATATCGAGTCAATTGCAACAACAAACAACTATATATCACATAAGGGCAAGTGCGATAAAGTACACTCTTGCCCTAACAATTCACGTATATAACATGTAATCATATTGGCCACATATCAAGTTCAAGTATCAAGTTCAATTCGATATTTGAAAGCACTCACCAAAAGATATAGTGCCTTTACTGGTCACTTTCAGGTTATACTCCGGGTTCGGAGTCCAAATCTGCGATAAAACTCAGTTTGAGAACTTTGAAACATGACTAGGATTCGAAACTTAGACGTTTCGTTCAATAAGAATCAAGACACGGAAATTCACTTGGAGAATATTCGTGAAACACTCGCTCGCTTTTCAAACTATATAACTTTGTAACATTTATACTTGAAAATGCCATTTGAGTGGAAAGTACAAGAAAAACGTATTTCTAGTAGTCATGATTGTATTTCTCAAGGGTACAAGTTCGGCCAAATCCTTACTTATATACCTCGGAAAAAGAAAACGCAAATATCTTAGAGAGTTCAAGTAGTAATCACTCTTAACCCTTACTCAAGTCACAAGTATATTTCTCTAGTCCTCGAGCATAAATTTGGGCAGCATGCCCTTTGTGTTTACCTAATTTTCCAGCCATTTATGGCTTCATTATTTTTCCTCAGCCAATCCCAAAGTCATACATATCATAGATTCAAGTAAATAGCCGTTCCATAGGCTCATAACAACATAAGAACAAAAATCAAAGTGATAACAAGTGCGGAAATGTAACCTAGCAAAAGACAGATTTGACGTGTGGCTGCGGAAATAACACATCCGAAGCTACGGTTATCGGATTGAAGTGCAACTTATACCGTTTCGAAGCTAAGACATAGGGCTACAATTTTCATGAAGATCACTTAGTCCAGTTTCCAATTCAACCTAGTCAAATTCCCAATTTACAGAACCAAAATCCAACTAGTCGGCTAATTAACCGCACTGCACTGGAATGGTCATATCTCAGGTTACCAAGGTCCGATTAAGGTGTTCTTAGAGGCGTTTAAAAGCTAAGACAGAATACTAAAAATTTCATGTTTTGGAAAATAGCTAAATCCCAACGGATTATTGTGAATAAACACAACCAACTAGACTAAACTGTCCACGCGGAACTCTGGAATGTAACCTAGAACAGCGAGGGTATTTTCATCTTTTCACAAGCTACTTTGCTCCGATTGAGTTGAAATTTTGTAGGAACCTATAAAATACCATTATATACAACTTTCATGTTTTAGGTCAAGCCTAATTTGGCTTCTAAATATGAGTACCAAAACCGGGCAGAACTGAATTAGGAAATTTCCAGAAATCTGGGATTCTTGCAATCAATTGCTAATTTCCTTATTTTTAGCTTGCTTAACTACCTTAACTTCCCATATCATATTATAAACATCAAAGCCCCAATTTTTAAGCACTAGAAAAATTATAGGAAGACTATAAAAATTCCAATAAAAATGGAAAAATCATGATCCAAGCCTCTATTTCACCACATACATCAAGAATTCAACCATATGTGACATATTTAGCAACTAATCACGAATTTAATCGGAGAGTCAAGGTTCTAGCATGTATACCTTTCCAAGGAGACTAGAAACAAGTGTTTAAGGCCTTTGTTCCACAAGAAAATTACACCGGTAGGTAGTCCTTGTGCTGGATAACAACTTAATCGAAGTAGATTTGCGCGAATAGAAGAAACTTTTCAAGATTTGGAGAAGAACAAGATGAACTCTCTTTGTCTTTCTCTCTCTCTCTTGTCTCGGCTATGGAGAAGAAATAATGAAGGAAAGATGCAAAAATTGGGGTTAAAAAGGAATACTAATCTCTTGGTCAAGAAACCCTTAGTGTCGCCACCACCACCTTTCATTTTTCTCTTTCTTTTCCTTGCTATTTTTAGCCTTAAAATTCGGTCAAGCTAGCTGGAAAATAAGAAGATATTTTGCTCAAGTATTAATGAGCTCATGTGGTAAGAAAGTGGTGGTCAAGTGGTGTGTTCAATCGGTAGTGCGCGGTACCCGTCGGTTCGCGCCGTTTTTCTTAAAAACACACGTACTAGGGTTTTTACTTCCCATTCACTAACCTTATATCATTGCTCCTAATCACATATTATTTCTCACTTAAAAGTCACTTTTAATAACCAAATTTGATCCCTGCTCCGTACCGAAAATTCATCCGGCGAAAAATCGCGAAAATCCTAATTTTGCCCCAATCTTGAAACCAAAAGTGAAACTCTACTTTCTAGGTTTATTTGCACTTATTGTGGAATGACTGGGTGGTAGGGCTTTAATAAATGAATAACTCCCAAATAAAAGGAAATTTTTAAGAAAAACGTGAGGGATTTTACAATTCCAGTGATTAAAATTAGGGTTTCAATTAAAATATGAGAGATTTAAGAAAACCGGTTAGTCACAAGTAACTAGGGTTTTTGATTAAAATATTAGGGTTTCTAATCTTTTAAAATAAAATAAGGTTTTAAATCAAATCCAAAGAAATACACTTTAGTATCTTATTTACAAACAACCTCCTAATATTCGGGGTGCCACAATTTTCCCTCCTTAAAAGAATTTCGTCCTCGAAATTCATACATGCACTTCGAATAACGTAGCGTATTTTCCTTATATATTCGTTTCTAGCTCTCCGGTCTCATTATAGCCAAAACTTAGTTAAACAATAGAAATCACGAATCATACCTTCTACTATTTCCGAGGGGTCAGGTAATGCCTGTTGATCCAAGGTGTACACTCTAGCTGGCACTCTTGGCTTAGTCCCTCCTACCTTTGCTTGTTCAGGGTTTAGGTGTGATCTACGGGGACAGGTTGCAAGCTGGTGTTCGGTACTACCACACCATAAACATTTTCCTGCTTTCCGCCAACAATCATTCTCCGAATGATTGACCTTTCCACAGTACCCACAAGATACTTAAGGGGCTGAGGTCTGACCTCCTTGTGAGGCACCTCTTGCTTGGCCCCAGCCACGCGAAGCTCCTCTTGGAGTACTTTCCTTAGATATCCCTGAAATTTTCTCACCTCCATCTCCTCGACCTATCTTAGAGGGTGGCATATCTAATTCACCTTGTTCTTGCCTATGATTTCCACCAGGCGTACCTCTCCTTTTTGCATGAAAAGCCCTCACTTGTGCCCTAGCAATTTCTATTCGTTGGGCCTTCTCCAAAACCTCCGTAAACGTGTTAATTTGGGCTGCCGCTAAGGCTTCTTGTAACTCCACATTTAGCCCTTGAACAAACCTCCGTACTTTTCTTTGCTCCGTGGCTATCAGTTCAGGGGCAAATTTGGACAACTTTGTAAACTGAATCTCATACTCGGCTACACTCAACATTCCCTGACGGAGTTTAGTGAAATCGTCCTCTCTCTTCTCCTGGACGATAGGAGGAAGGTATTTCTCGTTAAACTCCCGTACAAAGTTTAACCAGGTCCATGCAGTCGCTTCTCTCTCCCATTTGGCCCTCACTACATTCCACCAAGCTCTAGCTGGCCCTTCAAACTGGAAAACAGCGAATTGCACTTCCCTCTCCTCGGTATAGTTTAAGGCGGCAAAAATATTAATCATGGCCTCCAGCCATTTCTCAGCTTCGTCCGGATCTGGTCCTCCCAAGAACTTGGGTGGGGAGAACTTTTGGAATCTCTCTAAGGCCCTATCCTGCCCCATCTCGGGGTCCCTAGGTTGATTTACAGGGGCTTGACCCTGTTGTTCCACTAAACGGGCCAGAATATTGGTCATTTGCTGGATTGCAGTTGCCACTTGACCTCCCCCTGCAGCCTGGGGTTCAGGTTGTGGCTCAACTGTTGCCTCTCTCTCCTCTCTCTCGATTCTTGCACCGATTCTTGTGCCTGTCTACCCCCGCGGCCACGGCTAGAACCGCGTCCTCGGTTAGTTCCCCTGGTTTGACTTCTTCTACCCTCCATGTTTCGCAGCTAATCAACTATAACAATATAACCAACTAATCAATGATAGAATATAGCCACTAAGTAACTATATAAATATAAACAGCATAAAATAGAATAACGCAAATCATAAACCTCTCTAAATCATAAAACAGGGCAATACAACACATTCAATCAAAACAAGTCACATAACTTCTAAAGCATTAACCCTAGTTATCGCTCAGGCACTACACTTAATCAAGGCTCGAAACACGTGAATAAGAAGGATCCCAAATCCCATGAATATCTTCAATATATTTCAAGTCTAAACTATTCGCATTCCCCGTGCCCTTGCTTTCGCAATCCAAACTTATCCCAATATTACGCGAGATCCCAACTTATCGTAAAGGTGTCACTCTTTGGTATTCGGGGACAAGAATCCGAAAATATGATAATTCACCACTCAAGCTGGCCAGGCTCAAGAGCAAATCACCCGTATTAGAGATTCCTACCCAACATACATATCTAACGTCCCCAACAATAGACAATTGTTCCACACCTAACAAATCAATCCCCACAGTCCGGGAACCCTCTCCCGGCACGAGCTCAATAGGAGCTCTGATACCATCTGTAACGATCCCACCTCCCCCTAAGGCGTACCAAAGGGTTCGGCGGACCGCCTGCCCAACTCTCGCCAGGACTCACTCACTCGTATCACATGCATACATCCATAGACCATAAATAACATCGCAATTCAAGCTTATAATTTACATTGATGCACAATCAAGATACAAAACCTCAATATACCCAAACTGGTTCAAAGTGTATACAATCCAAATACAAAACATTCTATTCGAGTAATAGCGCGAGTACAAGTCAAAAGTCAAAAACAACTAGTCTACGCTAGTCTTTACATATCTCACGCCTCGCTCGTACCCCTGAAAGGAAAATAAATGGAATGGAATGAGCTAAAAGCCCAGTGAGGTTCCAAATAGCAAATTGACCATTATTTATAAGTACAAGTTTTCGATATAGCAAAGTAACGAGCATGAAGAGTTCATAAAGGTGAGCAATAACACGTCAAGTAGAAATCTCAAAATGAGCGAGTGTAAAAGTTTTTCAAAATAAACAATAATCCAATAAGCAATAATCATTCCAAAGCATAAGGATACGGATTGCTCTCAGGAGCCAACTTCCATTCATCATCAGGAGCTTGATCACGTAGTAGTTGACACTCCGTCAACTTTCAAGTAAAGGTACCAATCCAGTAGAGCACCACTTAACTACTCTCCGTCCACCATTCAAACCCCCTACTGGGCCCAAAATCCTCAAGAAACACGGGTGGTAATACTCGAGTATACCAATTATTCGAGGAGATATCACTCCACTCGACAAAACAAGAGACCCAGGGTTCGTTACCCAATCGACCAAGCCCCCTTGCCGGCTCGACTTAAGTAACTCGCCGCAGGGTTTCTGGAATTCCAGGAAGTGCGCGCATCATAAACAAGTATATCGAGTCAATTGCAACAACAAACAAGTATATATCACATAAGGGCAAGTGCGATAAAGTACACTCTTCCCCTAACAATTCACGTATATAACATGTAATCATATTGGCCACATATCAAGTTCAATTCGATATTTGAAAGCACTCACCAAAAGATATAGTGCCTTTACTGGTCACTTTCAGGTTATACTCCGGGTTCGGAGTCCAAATCTGCGATAAAACTCAGTTTGAGAACTTTGAAACATGACTAGGATTCGAAACTTAGACGTTTCGTTCAATAAGAATCAAGACACGGAAATTCACTTGGAGAATATTCGTGAAACACTCGCTCGCTTTTCAAACTATATAACTTTGTAACATTTATACTTGAAAATGCCATTTGAGTGGAAAGTACAAGAAAAACGTATTTCTAGTAGTCATGATTGTATTTCTCAAGGGTACAAGTTCGGCCAAATCCTTACTTATATACCTCGGAAAAAGAAAACGCAAATATCTTAGAGAGTTCAAGTAGTAATCACTCTTAACCCTTACTCAAGTCACAAGTATATTTCTCTAGTCCTCGAGCATAAATTTGGGCAGCATGCCCTTTGTGTTTACCTAATTTTCCAGCCATTTATGGCTTCATTATTTTTCCTCAGCCAATCCCAAAGTCATACATATCATAGATTCAAGTAAATAGCCGTTCCATAGGCTCATAACAACATAAGAACAAAAATCAAAGTGATAACAAGTGCGGAAATGTAACCTAGCAAAAGACAGATTTGACGTGTGGCTGCGGAAATAACACATCCGAAGCTACGGTTATCGGATTGAAGTGCAACTTATACCGTTTCGAAGCTAAGACATAGGGCTACAATTTTCATGAAGATCACTTAGTCCAGTTTCCAATTCAACCTAGTCAAATTCCCAATTTACAGAACCAAAATCCAACTAGTCGGCTAATTAACCGCACTGCACTGGAATGGTCATATCTCAGGTTACCAAGGTCCGATTAAGGTGTTCTTAGAGGCGTTTAAAAGCTAAGACAGAATACTAAAAATTTCATGTTTTGGAAAATAGCTAAATCCCAACGGATTATTGTGAATAAACACAACCAACTAGACTAAACTGTCCATGCGGAACTCTGGAATGTAACCTAGAACAGCGAGGGTATTTTCATCTTTTCACAAGCTACTTTGCTCCGATTGAGTTGAAATTTTGTAGGAAACCTATTAAAATACCATTATTATTACAACTATTCATGTTTTAGCGGTCAAGCCTAATTTGGCTTCTAAATGATGAGGTACCAAAACCCCCACCCCCCCATACCCCCCCCCCCCCCCCCTCACCCCAACCCCCCCCCCCCCCCCCCCCCCCCCCCCACCCCCCCACCACCCCCCCCCCCCATGGCAGAACTGAATTTAGAAATTTCCAGAAAAAATTTTTTTTTTTTTTCCCTTGGGGGGGAATTTTCTTTTGCCCAAAAATCAAATTTTTGCTAATTTCCTTATTTTTAGCTTGCTTCACTACCTGAACTTCCCATATCAGATTATAAACATCAAAGCCCCAATTTTTAAGCACTAGAAAAATTATAGGAAGACTATAAAAATTCCAATAAAAATGGAAAAATCATGATCCAAGCCTCTATTTCACCACATACATCAAGAATTCAACCATATGTGACATATTTAGCAACTAATCGCGAATTTAATCGGAGAGTCAAGGTTCTAGCATGTATACCTTTCCAAGGAGACTAGAAACAAGTGTTTAAGGCCTTTGTTCCTCAAGAAAATTACACCGGTAGGTAGTCCTTGTGCTAGATAACAACTTAATCGGAGTAGATTTGCGCGAATAGAAGAAACTTTTCAAGATTTGGAGAAGAACAAGATGAACTCTCTTTGTCTTTCTCTCTCTCTCTTGTCTCGGCTATGGAGCAGAAATAATGAAGGAAAGATGCAAAAATTGGGGTTAAAAAGGAATACTAATCTCTTGGTCAAGAAACCCTTAGTGTCGCCACCACCACCTTTCATTTTTCTCTTTCTTTTCCTTGCTATTTTTAGCCTTAAAATTCGGTCAAGCTAGCTGGAAAATAAGAAGATATTTTGCTCAAGTATTAATGAGCTCATGTGGTAAGAAAGTGGTGGTCAAGTGGTGTGTTCAATCGGTAGTGCGCGGTACCCGTCGGTTCACGCCGTTTTTCTTAAAAACACACGTACTAGGGTTTTTACTTCCCATTCACTAACCTTATATCATTGCTCCTAATCACATATTATTTCTCACTTAAAAGTCACTTTTAATCACCAAATTTGATCCCTGCTCCGTACCGAAAATTCATCCGGCGAAAAAACGCGAAAAAATCTAATTTTGCCGCAATCTTGAAACCAAAAGTGAAACTCTACTTTCTAGGTTTATTTGCACTTATTGTGGAATGACTAGGTGGTAGGGCTTTAATAAATGAATAACTCCCAAATAAAAGGAAATTTTTAAGAAAAACGTGAGGGATTTTACAATTCCAGTGATTAAAATTAGGGTTTCAATTAAAATATGAGAGATTTAAGAAAACCGGTTAGTCACAAGTAACTAGGGTTTTTGATTAAAATATTAGGGTTTCTAATCTTTTAAAATAAAATAAGGTTTTAAATCAAATCCAAAGAAATACACTTTTGTATCTTATTTACAAACAACCTCCTAATATTCGGGGTGCCACAATTTCCCCTCCTTAAAAGAATTTCGTCCTCGAAATTCATACATGCACTTCGAATAACGTAGCGTATTTTCCTTATATATTCGTTTCTAGCTCTCCGGTCTCATTATAGCCAAAACTTAGTTAAACAATAGAAATCACGAATCATACCTTCTACTATCTCCGAGGGGTCAGGTAATGCCTGTTGATCCAAGGCGTACACTCTAGCTGGCACTCTTGGCTTAGTCCCTCCTACCTTTGCTTGTTCAGGGTTTAGGTGTGATCTACGGGGACAGGTTGCAAGCTGGTGTTCGGTACTACCACACCATAAACATTTTCTTGCTTTCCGCCAACAATCATTCTCCGAATGATTGACCTTTCCACAGTACCCACAAGATACTTAAGGGGCTGAGGTCTGACCTCCTTGTGAGGCACCTCTTGCTTGGCCCCAGCCACGCGAAGCTCCTCTTGGAGTACTTTCCTTAGATATCCCTGAAATTTTCTCACCTCCATCTCCTCGACCTATCTTAGAGGGTGGCATATCTAATTCACCTTGTTCTTGCCTATGATTTCCACCAGGCGTACCTCTCCTTTTTGCATGAAAAGCCCTCACTTGTGCCCTAGCAATTTCTATTCGTTGGGCCTTCTCCAAAACCTCCGTAAACGTGTTAATTTGGGCTGCCGCTAAGGCTTCTTGTAACTCCACATTTAGCCCTTGAACAAACCTCCGTACTTTTCTTTGCTCCGTGGCTATCAGTTCAGGGGCAAATTTGGACAACTTTGTAAACTGAATCTCATACTCGGCTACACTCAACATTCCCTGACGGAGTTTAGTGAAATCGTCCTCTCTCTTCTCCTGGACGATAGGAGGAAGGTATTTCTCGTTAAACTCCCGTACAAAGTTTAACCAGGTCCATGCAGTCGCTTCTCTCTCCCATTTGGCCCTCACTACATTCCACCAAGCTCTAGCTGGCCCTTCAAACTGGAAAACAGCGAATTGCACTTCCCTCTCCTCGGTATAGTTTAAGGCGGCAAAAATATTAATCATGGCCTCCAGCCATTTCTCAGCTTCGTCCGGATCTGGTCCTCCCAAGAACTTGGGTGGGGAGAACTTTTGGAATCTCTCTAAGGCCCTATCCTGCCCCATCTCGGGGTCCCTAGGTTGATTTACAGGGGCTTGACCCTGTTGTTCCACTAAACGGGCCAGAATATTGGTCATTTGCTGGATTGCAGTTGCCACTTGACCTCCCCCTGCAGCCTGGGGTTCAGGTTGTGGCTCAACTGTTGCCTCTCTCTCCTCTCTCTCGATTCTTGCACCGATTCTTGTGCCTGTCTACCCCCGCGGCCACGGCTAGAACCGCGTCCTCGGTTAGTTCCCCTGGTTTGACTTCTTCTACCCTCCATGTTTCGCAGCTAATCAACTATAACAATATAACCAACTAATCAATGATAGAATATAGCCACTAAGTAACTATATAAATATAAACAGCATAAAATAGAATAACGCAAATCATAAACCTCTCTAAATCATAAAACAGGGCAATACAACACATTCAATCAAAACAAGTCACATAACTTCTAAAGCATTAACCCTAGTTATCGCTCAGGCACTACACTTAATCAAGGCTCGAAACACGTGAATAAGAAGGATCCCAAATCCCATGAATATCTTCAATATATTTCAAGTCTAAACTATTCGCATTCCCCGTGCCCTTGCTTTCGCAATCCAAACTTATCCCAATATTACGCGAGATCCCAACTTATCGTAAATGTGTCACTCTTTGGTATTTGGGGACAAGAATCCGAAAATATGATAATTCACCACTCAAGCTGGCCAGGCTCAAGAGCAAATCACCCGTATTAGAGATTCCTACCCAACATACATATCTAACGTCCCCAACAATAGACAATTGTTCCACACCTAACAAATCAATCCCCACAGTCCGGGAACCCTCTCCCGGCACGAGCTCAATAGGAGCTCTGATACCATCTGTGACGATCCCACCTCCCCCTAAGGCGTACCAAAGGGTTCGGCGGACCGCCTGCCCAACTCTCGCCAGGACTCACTCACTCGTATCACATGCATACATCCATAGACCATAAATAACATCACAATTCAAGCTTATAATTTACATTGATGCACAATCAAGATACAAAACCTCAATATACCCAAACTGGTTCAAAGTGTATACAATCCAAATACAAAACATTCTATTCGAGTAATAGCGCGAGTACAAGTCAAAAGTCAAAAACAACTAGTCTACGCTAGTCTTTACATATCTCACGCCTCGCTCGTACCCCTGAAAGGAAAACAAATGGAGTGGAATGAGCTAAAAGCCCTGTGAGGTTCCAAATAGCAAATTGACCATTATTTATAAGTACAAGTTTTCGATATAGCAAAGTAACGAGCATGAAGAGTTCATAAAGGTGAGCAATAACACGTCAAGTAGAAATCTCAAAATGAGCGAGTGTAAAAGTTTTTCAAAATAAACAATAATCCAATAAGCAATAATCATTCCAAAGCATAAGGATACGGATTGCTCTCAGGAGCCAACTTCCATTCATCATCAGGAGCTTGATCACGTAGCAGTTGACACTCCGTCAACTTTCAAGTAAAGGAACCAATCCAGTAGAGCACCACTTAACTACTCTCCGTCCACCATTCAAACCCCCTACTGGGCCCAAAATCCTCAAGAAACACGGGTGGTAATACTCGAGTATACCAATTATTCGAGGAGATATCACTCCACTCGACAAAACAAGAGACCCAGGGTTCGTTACCCAATCGACCAAGCCCCCTTGCCGGCTCGACTTAAGTAACTCGCCGCAGGGTTTCTGGAATTCCAGGAAGTGCGCGCATCATAAACAAGTATATCGAGTCAATTGCAACAACAAACAACTATATATCACATAAGGGCAAGTGCGATAAAGTACACTCTTGCCCTAACAATTCACGTATATAACATGTAATCATATTGGCCACATATCAAGTTCAAGTATCAAGTTCAATTCGATATTTGAAAGCACTCACCAAAAGATATAGTGCCTTTACTGGTCACTTTCAGGTTATACTCCGGGTTCGGAGTCCAAATCTGCGATAAAACTCAGTTTGAGAACTTTGAAACATGACTAGGATTCGAAACTTAGACGTTTCGTTCAATAAGAATCAAGACACGGAAATTCACTTGGAGAATATTCGTGAAACACTCGCTCGCTTTTCAAACTATATAACTTTGTAACATTTATACTTGAAAATGCCATTTGAGTGGAAAGTACAAGAAAAACGTATTTCTAGTAGTCATGATTGTATTTCTCAAGGGTACAAGTTCGGCCAAATCCTTACTTATATACCTCGGAAAAAGAAAACGCAAATATCTTAGAGAGTTCAAGTAGTAATCACTCTTAACCCTTACTCAAGTCACAAGTATATTTCTCTAGTCCTCGAGCATAAATTTGGGCAGCATGCCCTTTGTGTTTACCTAATTTTCCAGCCATTTATGGCTTCATTATTTTTCCTCAGCCAATCCCAAAGTCATACATATCATAGATTCAAGTAAATAGCCGTTCCATAGGCTCATAACAACATAAGAACAAAAATCAAAGTGATAACAAGTGCGGAAATGTAACCTAGCAAAAGACAGATTTGACGTGTGGCTGCGGAAATAACACATCCGAAGCTACGGTTATCGGATTGAAGTGCAACTTATACCGTTTCGAAGCTAAGACATAGGGCTACAATTTTCATGAAGATCACTTAGTCCAGTTTCCAATTCAACCTAGTCAAATTCCCAATTTACAGAACCAAAATCCAACTAGTCGGCTAATTAACCGCACTGCACTGGAATGGTCATATCTCAGGTTACCAAGGTCCGATTAAGGTGTTCTTAGAGGCGTTTAAAAGCTAAGACAGAATACTAAAAATTTCATGTTTTGGAAAATAGCTAAATCCCAACGGATTATTGTGAATAAACACAACCAACTAGACTAAACTGTCCATGCGGAACTCTGGAATGTAACCTAGAACAGCGAGGGTATTTTCATCTTTTCACAAGCTACTTTGCTCCGATTGAGTTGAAATTTTGTAGGAACCTATAAAATACCATTATATACAACTTTCATGTTTTAGGTCAAGCCTAATTTGGCTTCTAAATATGAGTACCAAAACCGGGCAGAACTGAATTAGGAAATTTCCAGAAATCTGGGATTCTTGCAATCAATTGCTAATTTCCTTATTTTTAGCTTGCTTAACTACCTTAACTTCCCATATCATATTATAAACATCAAAGCCCCAATTTTTAAGCACTAGAAAAATTATAGGAAGACTATAAAAATTCCAATAAAAATGGAAAAATCATGATCCAAGCCTCTATTTCACCACATACATCAAGAATTCAACCATATGTGACATATTTAGCAACTAATCACGAATTTAATCGGAGAGTCAAGGTTCTAGCATGTATACCTTTCCAAGGAGACTAGAAACAAGTGTTTAAGGCCTTTGTTCCACAAGAAAATTACACCGGTAGGTAGTCCTTGTGCTGGATAACAACTTAATCGAAGTAGATTTGCGCGAATAGAAGAAACTTTTCAAGATTTGGAGAAGAACAAGATGAACTCTCTTTGTCTTTCTCTCTCTCTCTTGTCTCGGCTATGGAGAAGAAATAATGAAGGAAAGATGCAAAAATTGGGGTTAAAAAGGAATACTAATCTCTTGGTCAAGAAACCCTTAGTGTCGCCACCACCACCTTTCATTTTTCTCTTTCTTTTCCTTGCTATTTTTAGCCTTAAAATTCGGTCAAGCTAGCTGGAAAATAAGAAGATATTTTGCTCAAGTATTAATGAGCTCATGTGGTAAGAAAGTGGTGGTCAAGTGGTGTGTTCAATCGGTAGTGCGCGGTACCCGTCGGTTCGCGCCGTTTTTCTTAAAAACACACGTACTAGGGTTTTTACTTCCCATTCACTAACCTTATATCATTGCTCCTAATCACATATTATTTCTCACTTAAAAGTCACTTTTAATAACCAAATTTGATCCCTGCTCCGTACCGAAAATTCATCCGGCGAAAAATCGCGAAAATCCTAATTTTGCCCCAATCTTGAAACCAAAAGTGAAACTCTACTTTCTAGGTTTATTTGCACTTATTGTGGAATGACTGGGTGGTAGGGCTTTAATAAATGAATAACTCCCAAATAAAAGGAAATTTTTAAGAAAAACGTGAGGGATTTTACAATTCCAGTGATTAAAATTAGGGTTTCAATTAAAATATGAGAGATTTAAGAAAACCGGTTAGTCACAAGTAACTAGGGTTTTTGATTAAAATATTAGGGTTTCTAATCTTTTAAAATAAAATAAGGTTTTAAATCAAATCCAAAGAAATACACTTTAGTATCTTATTTACAAACAACCTCCTAATATTCGGGGTGCCACAATTTTCCCTCCTTAAAAGAATTTCGTCCTCGAAATTCATACATGCACTTCGAATAACGTAGCGTATTTTCCTTATATATTCGTTTCTAGCTCTCCGGTCTCATTATAGCCAAAACTTAGTTAAACAATAGAAATCACGAATCATACCTTCTACTATTTCCGAGGGGTCAGGTAATGCCTGTTGATCCAAGGTGTACACTCTAGCTGGCACTCTTGGCTTAGTCCCTCCTACCTTTGCTTGTTCAGGGTTTAGGTGTGATCTACGGGGACAGGTTGCAAGCTGGTGTTCGGTACTACCACACCATAAACATTTTCCTGCTTTCCGCCAACAATCATTCTCCGAATGATTGACCTTTCCACAGTACCCACAAGATACTTAAGGGGCTGAGGTCTGACCTCCTTGTGAGGCACCTCTTGCTTGGCCCCAGCCACGCGAAGCTCCTCTTGGAGTACTTTCCTTAGATATCCCTGAAATTTTCTCACCTCCATCTCCTCGACCTATCTTAGAGGGTGGCATATCTAATTCACCTTGTTCTTGCCTATGATTTCCACCAGGCGTACCTCTCCTTTTTGCATGAAAAGCCCTCACTTGTGCCCTAGCAATTTCTATTCGTTGGGCCTTCTCCAAAACCTCCGTAAACGTGTTAATTTGGGCTGCCGCTAAGGCTTCTTGTAACTCCACATTTAGCCCTTGAACAAACCTCCGTACTTTTCTTTGCTCCGTGGCTATCAGTTCAGGGGCAAATTTGGACAACTTTGTAAACTGAATCTCATACTCGGCTACACTCAACATTCCCTGACGGAGTTTAGTGAAATCGTCCTCTCTCTTCTCCTGGACGATAGGAGGAAGGTATTTCTCGTTAAACTCCCGTACAAAGTTTAACCAGGTCCATGCAGTCGCTTCTCTCTCCCATTTGGCCCTCACTACATTCCACCAAGCTCTAGCTGGCCCTTCAAACTGGAAAACAGCGAATTGCACTTCCCTCTCCTCGGTATAGTTTAAGGCGGCAAAAATATTAATCATGGCCTCCAGCCATTTCTCAGCTTCGTCCGGATCTGGTCCTCCCAAGAACTTGGGTGGGGAGAACTTTTGGAATCTCTCTAAGGCCCTATCCTGCCCCATCTCGGGGTCCCTAGGTTGATTTACAGGGGCTTGACCCTGTTGTTCCACTAAACGGGCCAGAATATTGGTCATTTGCTGGATTGCAGTTGCCACTTGACCTCCCCCTGCAGCCTGGGGTTCAGGTTGTGGCTCAACTGTTGCCTCTCTCTCCTCTCTCTCGATTCTTGCACCGATTCTTGTGCCTGTCTACCCCCGCGGCCACGGCTAGAACCGCGTCCTCGGTTAGTTCCCCTGGTTTGACTTCTTCTACCCTCCATGTTTCGCAGCTAATCAACTATAACAATATAACCAACTAATCAATGATAGAATATAGCCACTAAGTAACTATATAAATATAAACAGCATAAAATAGAATAACGCAAATCATAAACCTCTCTAAATCATAAAACAGGGCAATACAACACATTCAATCAAAACAAGTCACATAACTTCTAAAGCATTAACCCTAGTTATCGCTCAGGCACTACACTTAATCAAGGCTCGAAACACGTGAATAAGAAGGATCCCAAATCCCATGAATATCTTCAATATATTTCAAGTCTAAACTATTCGCATTCCCCGTGCCCTTGCTTTCGCAATCCAAACTTATCCCAATATTACGCGAGATCCCAACTTATCGTAAAGGTGTCACTCTTTGGTATTCGGGGACAAGAATCCGAAAATATGATAATTCACCACTCAAGCTGGCCAGGCTCAAGAGCAAATCACCCGTATTAGAGATTCCTACCCAACATACATATCTAACGTCCCCAACAATAGACAATTGTTCCACACCTAACAAATCAATCCCCACAGTCCGGGAACCCTCTCCCGGCACGAGCTCAATAGGAGCTCTGATACCATCTGTAACGATCCCACCTCCCCCTAAGGCGTACCAAAGGGTTCGGCGGACCGCCTGCCCAACTCTCGCCAGGACTCACTCACTCGTATCACATGCATACATCCATAGACCATAAATAACATCGCAATTCAAGCTTATAATTTACATTGATGCACAATCAAGATACAAAACCTCAATATACCCAAACTGGTTCAAAGTGTATACAATCCAAATACAAAACATTCTATTCGAGTAATAGCGCGAGTACAAGTCAAAAGTCAAAAACAACTAGTCTACGCTAGTCTTTACATATCTCACGCCTCGCTCGTACCCCTGAAAGGAAAATAAATGGAATGGAATGAGCTAAAAGCCCAGTGAGGTTCCAAATAGCAAATTGACCATTATTTATAAGTACAAGTTTTCGATATAGCAAAGTAACGAGCATGAAGAGTTCATAAAGGTGAGCAATAACACGTCAAGTAGAAATCTCAAAATGAGCGAGTGTAAAAGTTTTTCAAAATAAACAATAATCCAATAAGCAATAATCATTCCAAAGCATAAGGATACGGATTGCTCTCAGGAGCCAACTTCCATTCATCATCAGGAGCTTGATCACGTAGTAGTTGACACTCCGTCAACTTTCAAGTAAAGGTACCAATCCAGTAGAGCACCACTTAACTACTCTCCGTCCACCATTCAAACCCCCTACTGGGCCCAAAATCCTCAAGAAACACGGGTGGTAATACTCGAGTATACCAATTATTCGAGGAGATATCACTCCACTCGACAAAACAAGAGACCCAGGGTTCGTTACCCAATCGACCAAGCCCCCTTGCCGGCTCGACTTAAGTAACTCGCCGCAGGGTTTCTGGAATTCCAGGAAGTGCGCGCATCATAAACAAGTATATCGAGTCAATTGCAACAACAAACAAGTATATATCACATAAGGGCAAGTGCGATAAAGTACACTCTTCCCCTAACAATTCACGTATATAACATGTAATCATATTGGCCACATATCAAGTTCAATTCGATATTTGAAAGCACTCACCAAAAGATATAGTGCCTTTACTGGTCACTTTCAGGTTATACTCCGGGTTCGGAGTCCAAATCTGCGATAAAACTCAGTTTGAGAACTTTGAAACATGACTAGGATTCGAAACTTAGACGTTTCGTTCAATAAGAATCAAGACACGGAAATTCACTTGGAGAATATTCGTGAAACACTCGCTCGCTTTTCAAACTATATAACTTTGTAATATTTATACTTGAAAATGCCATTTGAGTGGAAAGTACAAGAAAAACGTATTTCTAGTAGTCATGATTGTATTTCTCAAGGGTACAAGTTCGGCCAAATCCTTACTTATATACCTCGGAAAAAGAAAACGCAAATATCTTAGAGAGTTCAAGTAGTAATCACTCTTAACCCTTACTCAAGTCACAAGTATATTTCTCTAGTCCTCGAGCATAAATTTGGGCAGCATGCCCTTTGTGTTTACCTAATTTTCCAGCCATTTATGGCTTCATTATTTTTCCTCAGCCAATCCCAAAGTCATACATGTCATAGATTCAAGTAAATAGCCGTTCCATAGGCTCATAACAACATAAGAACAAAAATCAAAGTGATAACAAGTGCGGAAATGTAACCTAGCAAAAGACAGATTTGACGTGTGGCTGCGGAAATAACACATCCGAAGCTACGGTTATCGGATTGAAGTGCAACTTATACCGTTTCGAAGCTAAGACACAGGGCTAAAATTTTCATGAAGATCACTTAGTCCAGTTTCCAATTCAACCTAGTCAAATTCCCAATTTACAGAACCAAAATCCAACTAGTCGGCTAATTAACCGCACTGCACTGGAATGGTCATATCTCAGGTTACCAAGGTCCGATTAAGGTGTTCTTAGAGGCGTTTAAAAGCTAAGACAGAATACTAAAAATTTCGTGTTTTGGAAAATAGCTAAATCCCAACGGATTATTGTGAATAAACACAACCAACTAGACTAAACTGTCCACGCGGAACTCTGGAATGTAACCTAGAACAGCGAGGGTATTTTCATCTTTTCACAAGCTACTTTGCTCCGATTGAGTTGAAATTTTGTAGGAACCTATAAAATACCATTATATACAACTTTCATGTTTTAGGTCAAGCCTAATTTGGCTTCTAAATATGAGTACCAAAACCGGGCAGAACTGAATTAGGAAATTTCCAGAAATCTGGGATTCTTGCAATCAATTGCTAATTTCCTTATTTTTAGCTTGCTTAACTACCTTAACTTCCCATATCATATTATAAACATCAAAGCCCCAATTTTTAAGCACTAGAAAAATTATAGGAAGACTATAAAAATTCCAATAAAAATGGAAAAATCATGATCCAAGCCTCTATTTCACCACATACATCAAGAATTCAACCATATGTGACATATTTAGCAACTAATCACGAATTTAATCGGAGAGTCAAGGTTCTAGCATGTATACCTTTCCAAGGAGACTAGAAACAAGTGTTTAAGGCCTTTGTTCCTCAAGAAAATTACACCGGTAGGTAGTCCTTGTGCTAGATAACAACTTAATCGGAGTAGATTTGCGCGAATAGAAGAAACATTTCAAGATTTGGAGAAGAACAAGATGAACTCTCTTTGTCTTTCTCTCTCTCTCTTGTCTCGGCTATGGAGCAGAAATAATGAAGGAAAGATGCAAAAATTGGGGTTAAAAAGGAATACTAATCTCTTGGTCAAGAAACCCTTAGTGTCGCCACCACCACCTTTCATTTTTCTCTTTCTTTTCCTTGCTATTTTTAGCCTTAAAATTCGGTCAAGCTAGCTGGAAAATAAGAAGATATTTTGCTCAAGTATTAATGAGCTCATGTGGTAAGAAAGTGGTGGTCAAGTGGTGTGTTCAATCGGTAGTGCGCGGTACCCGTCGTTTCGCGCCGTTTTTCTTAAAAACACACGTAATAGGGTTTTTACTTCCCATTCACTAACCTTATATCATTGCTCCTAATCACATATTATTTCTCACTTAAAAGTCACTTTTAATCAACAAATTTGATCCCTGCTCCGTACCGAAAATTCATCCGGCGAAAAATCGCGAAAATCCTAATTTTGCCCCAATCTTGAAACCAAAAGTGAAACTCTACTTTCTAGGTTTATTTGCACTTATTGTGGAATGACTGGGTGGTAGGGTTTTAATAAATGAATAACTCCCAAATAAAAGGAAATTTTTAAGAAAAACGTGAGGGATTTTACAATTCCAGTGATTAAAATTAGGGTTTCAATTAAAATATGAGAGATTTAAGAAAACCGGTTAGTCACAAGTAACTAGGGTTTTTGATTAAAATATTAGGGTTTCTAATCTTTTAAAATAAAATAAGGTTGTAAATCAAATCCAAAGAAATACACTTTAGTATCTTCTTTACAAACAACCTCCTAATATTCAGGGTGTCACCACTGATCTAAACTTTGGATAGAAATCATCCAAATTGACGGAAGGATGAAAAATTCCTATACTATCCCTAATTGCAAATTGTACCATTAGTTTATTCAAGGCTCAATTGAAATTTTAAAAACTTTCTTATTTTATTCTAGTAAAAAAGTAAATTGAGGGGACAAATTGAATTTTTAAAAAAAGGACATCGTCTTCTCCAACCTACTCCACTCTTCTCTATTTTTTGTCCTTTCGTTTTGTTTTTCTTTTCTCCTTCATTTTCCTTCTCTTTTCTCTCTTTCTTCAATCCAGCCAATACCAACCGCTACCACTTACATCATTGCCTTCAACGTGGTCCCCATTTTCATCACCAAGGTAACGAAGAAAAAAACTTAAATTGAATTATTCTTTTGTGATGGATTGGGGATTAGATTAGTTTGCAGATCTACACAAAATTGTTCATCAAATAGTCTTGAGATTTTCTTGTTTCTGCTCATCAAATACTCATCAAGTACTTTTATATATCTGTACTATTACCTTTGTACTCTTTCTCTCTCTCTCTCTCTCTCTCTCTCTCTCTCTCTCTCTCTTTGGTGCTTCGTTCCATTCTAGTAAATCATCATCAAGGATAATTTTCTTGAATGGGGCTGGTTTGTTTGCTAGCTATATGTTTTAATGGAGTTCAGTGGTATAAATAATTGATGGTGCTGAACCTAAATTGGGTCTAAATTTTGAGCTATGCTTGACTGTTATGGAGGATGAGAAAAAAGAGAAGAACGAGGAGAGGAAAGGAGTATTGGTGGTGGTGAGAGGGGATGGAGACTGGTGGTATGGTGTAAGCCATGGAAGCAAAAGGAAGGAACAATAAATTTTTGTAAAAATCTCGTCACTTTCATGGCCAATTTTGTTACTCTCTGATTCTTTTTTGCTAGATCCAATATTAAAATTGTGATCTCTGGAAAAAAACAAAGTTTGGTATGTGAATTTCACTAGATTCTGCTAATGACAGTGCTTATCAATGGGGATGGCATCCAGTGATGGAGGTGGTGGCAATGGCAGGCGGTGTTAGTGGTTCTGGTTTGCTACACCAGGTGAAGAAGAAGGAAAATAAACATAAAAAAAATGAAAAAAGAAAAAGGGAAACAAATGGCTTATGGGTTGATAACTTGCTGTGTAGGAGCTGGGAGAAGAAGAAAAAAATAGAAAAACATAGTAAAAAGATTAAAACGAAAGAAAAGTTAAAAAAAAAAAGAGGAAAGAAACTAAGAAGAGAAGTACAATTACCAAAAAAACCTTCCTACACTGCCATTTACACTCATTTGCCAAGCGCTTGTAATTCATGCTCTATCAATTTGGATTATTTTCATCCAAAGTCCACATTAGCCCAAAGTACAAGGAGTTTATTTGGGTTCTTTGATTCTTTTTGCTAGATCCAATATTAAAATTGTGATCTCTGGAAAAAACGAAGTTTGGTATGTGAATTTCACTAGATTCTGCTAATGACAGTGCTTATCAATGGAGATGGCATCCAATGATGGAAGTGGTGGCAATGGCAGGCGGTGTTAGTGGTTTTGGTTTGCTACACCAGGTGAAGAAGAAGGAAAATAAACATAAAAAAATGAAAAAAGAAAAAGTGAAACAAATGGCTTCTGGGTTGATAACTTGCTGTGTGGGAGCTGGGAGAAAAAGAAAAAAATAGAAAAAAATGGAAAAAGGAAAACATAGTAAAAAGATTAAAACGAAAGAAAAGTTAAAAAAAAGAGGAAAAAAACTAAGAAGAGAAGTACAATTACCAAAAATACCTTCCTACACTGCCATTTACACTCATTTGCCAAGCGCTTGTAATCCATGCTCTATCTGTCGTGCCCCATTTTTTATAGAAAAATAATAAGTTTGGAAAAATGGATTTTTGATTTTTTGGAAAAATGAGTTTTGTTTTTAGAAAATGAATAAAGGAAAAGGGCCTAAATGGGGTTTGTAATACGACGATTTGGGCCCAAATTATAGTTAAAAAGGGTTTTTGAAATAAAAATCGGAGTCGCCACTTGGTATAGAGTTAAGGTGTACCAAGTCACCTAAAAAATGAATTTTAAAGAAAAAGTAGAAAAACCCTTTTTAAACGACTCCAAATCTACGAAAATCAAAGAAAAAGATTCGGGAGTCACATTTGAAGAAAGGGAATGCAAGAATAAAATCCAAGGCACCCTTTCAACCTAGTCAAGGCTAGTTGCGCGATTTAGTCCAAGATTTTCTTATTTTAACATAAAGATTTATCATATTTGGATGTACTATATGAATGCATACCCTAGACCTAGGAGGGTATCGGGGAATCAAAATATCTCTTCAAAACTCAATTGGTACCAATCACATTAATTGTGATGCCCAAAGTGATTATTTCGAAGAAGTCACGAATTGTGCAAAAATATGAAACTCAAAGAGAAAAAATGAAAATACAAGTATGTACAAATATACATGACCTAAAGGGATGCATCATAACGGATGCGGGGAGACTGATGTTCGTGATTTAATTTTCCCTTTAATAGAGGGAATACGAGCGTGCTAAGGTTAGAAAGCCAAACTCGTCCATATCCCATACGCAAGGGGTTTTCCTAATCTAGCATGCAAATGATTTAACCTAGTTTCTATCTCTTAAATGAAATGCAAGTCTAATGTTATGTTTTCATACAAAGGGGTAAGGAATATATATATATAAGGGAAAATACGGAATAAGGGATATAAGTAGAAGGAAATATGGGATAAAGGATATACATATATAAGAAAGTGTCATGCAACATGGTAAAACCCTAAAAAGTGAAAACATGCATGAGATGAAGTGATTTTATCACACAACCATGGTCTAACGCTCGAGGGGCTCCTGAGGGCCTAGCGTTGGACTAGCCCATGTCTACAATTTCCCACTAGCATTGGACTAGTGAGAAAAGTCGGAACAAAGGGCCACAACTAGCGTTGGACTAGTGTGGTGACGTCACACATCGGTTACAATCAAATAAATCATGTAAGACCTAATAAAAGCATGTAAACACATAAATCACATATAACACATAAACATGATATCTAGATGCAAGACCCTAAAAAAGCGGTAACACATAGCACATAGACATGCAAAACACACATAAGGCAAATAAAGCAAATAAAGCCCTAACTATTACATTCGGGGGAAGCCTACTACAATCTAAGAGGGAAAACGGAATAAAATAAATAAAATAATAACCTAACTATTACAATTTTGGCATTCAAGTGCCTTTCAAATGATCGAAATTGAAAATAACTATACAAAACTAAAACAAATAAAGTGGATAAATAAATAAATAAATAAAATGAAAACATTCAAAAGGCATGCAATTAAGCACATAAATCACATAGACACATAGAGTCAAATAAAGTGAAAATAAGGGATAGAGTGTACCTCCCTTGCAATGGTAATCAAATGAAGAATAAACAGCTTCAAAACAATAAAAGGGTCAAGGCACCAATTAAATAGTAAAGTATAAACAAAATCACCAAATCCCTCCCAATTGCAACTTAAATGAAATCAAATAATGCATAATTTCCAAGAAAAGTAAATTATTGATCATATTTCAAAAATAGAAGAACTACGAAGGACCCAATTGCAAATATTAACCAATCACTCAAACCCAATTAACACATTTTGGGAAATTCACGGGTCTAAGAGCAAAGAAGGGGTCAAGTAATGGTTCAAATTGCAATTATTCTAGGACCTAATTGCGAGAAATTAGAACATAATTGAGCCATAGTAAGATAAAGGGAAGCTTAGGGGATTAAAGTGCAATTTTTGAAAACCATTTTGCATGCAAGTTCCATGCAAGAGCCATGAAACAAGCTTCTGCAACTGAAAGTCCTTCAGCACCTAAAGAGATTCATCCGCAAGCTTTATCCATACACCCTTGGGTAAACAAAACTTTGAACTAAATTAACACATGTACAAACACCCCTTAACAAAGCAATTCTTAGAAGAAATTCATGCAAGTTTCATGCAAACAAATGAGCTTCTGCCACTGAAGGAGAAATCTGCTGCATTTTCGTTTACAAAACTCATGTCTCGAACAATCTTTGATCAAACTTCTCCAACCAAACACTCAAAAACTTAATCTAAGCAACGTGACACGCAATTTCAACATCGCAACAAACCAAAACATAGAAGAAAAATCACACAAATGCTGGAGAAATTTCCAGCAAGCATTCGGCAACTTGATTTGTTCATTTTCCAGCAAGTATTCGATCATAGTTCAAGTATTTCAGACCCTAAACATGCAAACTCAACACCACTTATCCAATTCCCCTTCAACACCAGATTAAGCATGTAACTTAAATGTAAAAACTCAATGAGCATCCATGGAGAATAAAACAGCACAAAAGAATGCAACAGCTTTTTGCTTTGCTGCGAATTTCGCAGCTTCAAACTCGCGTACGTTAAATGCTGAAAACATTGCATTAAACTCTCCATTTATTCACCAAACTCACACACATCTCCAAACCTCCATCTATCACTGATCAAACATAGTTACCTCCCCCCCAAAGTACCCCAACCGAAATGATCCAGGCCCAAGAAAGCGAGAACAATACAAAATTGCAGCAAAGAAAGGGAAAAAAATGAAACTTGCGGTAAACTGAAGTTGGGATCTACGAAAGTCATGATTTTTCCTAGTCAACCCATCTAATCATTGAACATCAAACTACCCTAAAGCCTTTTAAATGCATTTGAGTCAATCAGACGAAATCTGCAGGGCATCATGAGCCACAAAGGGATGAAATAGAATCGTATTCACAAGGAAGGAACAAGAAACTGATCTAACGAACTCAAATCTTCATCAAATATTTGTGTTAAAGCGACAAGAAACAAAGCTATAATTACCTGCAAGAGTTGGTGAAGCAAAGCAACGTGAAATATGTCCGGAAAATGAATGCAGATTCCAGAAATGAGATTGAGAACGTCGCCGCAGAACTTCGGCGCTGATGAAGCCGTCACTTGGGCTCTTGATTTAGCTGTCTTCCCGTGATCTTTTCCCAGAGATTGGTGAACAAGATTTCCTCTATGGCCTCCCAAGAGTGCGCAGAAATCAAAAGATCCTTCAGAAGGCCAGAATCAAAACAGGAATCTTGTCCCAAAGTAGGCTAGTTCATCAGTCGGGCTGAGCTTTTGCAGAAGGGATTCCTGCAATTTTCCTTCCGTCATTACCCGAAGCTTTCTTCTTCTGGTTCTCGTTTTTGTTTCTTATCCATAGCCTCTATTCCATCTTAGCCCTCCCTACTCAGATTTTCTAGCCGTCGGCTTGCTATTTCCGTTCTCCCTTGGCCACCCAGATTCTCCCCTCACTCTCGTTGCTTTCTTCTCTCTCACTGATTCTTTTCCCTCGCCTTCCTACTCAGCCGTCACTCCTCTCTTGTTGCTTTCTTTTTTCTCTACCGAATCTCCCTCGTTCATCCCCCCGTAGCCTCTTGCCTTCAGCCACCCATTCCACTCTACTCTCTTTTCTCAGATCCTTTATCCCCAGAATTTTCTTTTGCCGTCAGCCTTTTCTCTCCTACCCCGCTCTCGATCTTTCCTCTCCAGCCGCCAGAGCCTAAAACCCTTTTTAGCCTTCAAACTCTCCCTTCACTCTTTCCTTCAGCCGTCATCCGACCCCTTCCTTCTTCTTTTTTTGGCTGTGTTTTCTCTTCAGCTTTTATATGGAACCCATGTCGCTAAAACCTACCTTCAAGGGTGCCGATGAAACCCCTGTTTTGCTGGCAGGTTTTCTTTCAAAAATCCCTATCCTACAAGTGTCCAGACACCTCACCATCTAGATAATGGGTTGTCCAAGACAAAAAGGGACACTTGTCCCTGTTGCATATTCTCCATTTGTCTAGCATGCAAACTTCCACCTATTTCACACATTTTGCTTATTATTTTTTTGTATTTTTCATTTTTTCCCTTTTTTTTGAAATTTAGTATGAAGACAAAAATAAATAAATAATAATCAAATAAAATGAACTAGAACAAAATAAAATAAAATAAAAATCCTAGAATTGGAACAAATAAAGCAAAATTAAATTAATTAAACCAATAAAGTTAAAAAATCAAAAATTTGGTGTCTATAGTTTGCCCCTCTTTGTCTGAGTTTCGAAAAAAACTTGAGACAAAGACGTAGACACCAAATACTTACCTGCGTCATTCGGCTACCACTACTCGAACGACTGCCATTTTTTGACATGAGGACTGACCCCTTTAACCAAAATTTTAAAATGGGACTGACCCAGACAAAAATTTTAAAACGGGACTGACCCGAATCAGAAATTTAAAATGGGACTAACCCAAACAAAATTTCAAACGGGACTGACCCGAACAGGAAATTTAAAACGGGACTGACCCAAACAAACTTTAAATCATGGGACTGACCCAAACAGAATTTAAATCATGGGACTGAACCGAACAGAATTTAAATCATGGGACTGACCCGAACAGAATTTCAATCATGGGACTGACTCGAACAAACTTTTAAATCATGGGACTGATGGGACTGACCCGAACAGAATTTAAAATGAAATTGACCCGACAAGAATTTAATCATGGGACTGACCCGAACAAAAAATTAAATCATGGGACTGACCCGAAGAAAATTTAAATCATGGGACTGACTCGAACAAAATTTAAAATCATGGGACTGACCCGAACAAAATTTGAAATCATGGGATTGACCCGAACAAACTTTAAATCATGGGACTGACCCGAATAAAATTTAAATCATGAGACTGACCCGAACAAAACTTTTAAATCTTGGGACTGATCCGAATAAAATTTAAATCATGGGACTGACCCGAACACAAATTAAATCATGGGATTGACCCGAATAAAATTTAAATCATGGGATTGACCCGAATAAAATTTAAATCATGGGACTGACCCGAACACAAATTAAATCATGGGACTGACCCGAACAAAATTTAAATCATGGGACTGACCCGAACAAACTTTTAAATCATGGGACTGATCCGAACAAAAATTTAATCATAGAACGCATACTAGTGGGACTGACCCACGTTTAGTGGCAGTGTAAATGAAATACTCACTAGTGGGACTGACCCAACGGCTAGTGGCGGTGCAAAATGAAATGCTCACTAGTGGGACTGACCCAACAGCTAGTGGCCGTGCAAATGAGAGGCTCACTAGTGGGACTGACCCAACGGTTAGTGGCGGGGCAAAATGAAATGCTCACTAGTGGGACTGACCCAACGGCTAGTGGCAATGTAAAAGAAATGCTCACTAGTGGGACTGACCCAACGGCTAGTGGTAATGTAAATGAGAGGCTCATTAGTGGGACTGACCCAATGGCTAGTGGCGGTGCAAAATGAAATACTCACTAGTGGGACTGACCTAACGGCTAGTGGCAATGTAAATGAAAATGCTGATATGTATGAAAAAACTGTATAAGACTTGCTTGAAAAATTATCCAAAGATTTGCCCCAGTGTGATGAATTGGTCAGTGGGATTAAACCCGAGCCTGCCCAACGTGACGTTTGTGATGTTGTTGGCACAAAATCCAAACCTAACATGATTTTTGTGATGTTGGCGGCACCAAATCCAGGTCCAACGTGATCTTTGTGATATTGGCGGCACAAAGTTCAGGCCCAACGTGATATTTGTGATGTTGGTGGCATAAAATCCAGGCCCATCGTGATTTTTGTTATGTTGGCAGCACAAAATCCAGGCCCAACGTGATTTTTGTGATGGTCAGTGGGATAAGACCCAATCCTGCCATCCAATTGGTCAAGAAATTAAGTGTGATTGTCAAGAAAGGGGGGGATAGAAGGGTGCGCGGCATACGCTGAAATTTCGCCCACAAGAAATTAAATTTGATTTTTTTTTTGTTTTTTTGTTTTTTTGTTTTTTGATTTTTTGATTTTTGATTTTTGATCTTTTCGAGAGAACCTTTTCAAAAATAATTTGCCCCAGTGTAGGGCCCTTTTTCCTTCTTTCTTCTCTTTCTTCGACATCGGCCTTCCATATCACTAGATGCTCTTTCGTCGATTTCAGCCATAAATACCTGCACAGGGGGGCTTACCAAAGTATGACATGCACTTAAATTTCATGAAAAGAGCAGCGTGATTGATTCGAAAAATGTATTATTTGATTCTTGGACGAAAATCTCAAATGTATTACAAAAAATTTGCCCCAGTGTGGACCCATTTAATTGCAAAAATTTGTTTGGATGACTCTCTATTTATTTGAACAATGTAAGAAACTATGTTTCCTAACAGAAAATTTCATGAGGAATCTCTCGAAATAAAACCAAATCACAGAAGATTTCTTCCTCACCTTAGTATCGGTGCTTAGGATAACGGGTCGCCACTTCTTGTTGGCTCATCTTTCAGAACCAATCAAGTGATCTTATTTCTGATTTTGAGGTGGCTAAGGAAAATGAGAAGTCAAGATTTGTCTTGTTCTTATGCCCAAAATTGTATATAATCCATTCAACATCACATCTTAGTGAAAGCAAATAGTTTGTCACCCTTATTTCTTAAGAAAATTTAGTCAACACATAAGATTTGTAAGCTTGTAACAGAGGGGTAGAAACGATACCAAAGCATGCGGAAACAGGTTATAACCTCATGATCAGGAGCGTAACCCTTGCTTTGAGTTGTCATGAGGGATAAGTCAGCGATGGACTTTATGAGCTTGTAATGCGGCTGGAAAACGATAGTTGAAGGAATAAGACTTTCAAGGACATTGCACCGAAAATCACATTTTCAAAATTGCCCCTATTTTGAACTCAAAGATCTCAGATTTGGTGACTTTCATCATCACTTAATGGGGACTTCACCATCAAATCTTTTTCATTTCCTTTGCAATTATTTTTGCTTTTTCCTTTTCTTTTCTTTTCAAAGGTGCTCTGGCGGATTTTCAGATGATGAGTAATGTCAACTTCACAGCTAATCAATTTAGAAATACATCTAAACAATTTTCTAGTATCAGTATATGCGCATCACTTGCCAATTAATTAGAAAGTTTCTTAACAGAGATATTGCAAAGAACGGAAGTCAGAACTTTCGACTTTTGTAATGGGGTCTGGTGGGGTGCTTAGAAAAGTTAAGGTTTGAAGGCAGATTTCAAAAGTGGTTTAAATAATCTGAAATCGCATTGTTGCACCAACCCTATTTTAGGGTTAAATCAAAAACTTGCCCCAGTTCATTCTCCATTGAGGCTTTTTCTTTTTCATTTCGTTCTCTTTTTCGGCCTTCTGCCATTCTTTTGAACTTTTCCAAAAATTTGCCCCAGTTTATGCTCAACGGAGGTTCTCTTTTCTTTTTTCTTCTTTTGATTTTGGCCCTCCTTCAAAAATTAAATTTGCCCCAGTTTGGGGTTTTTCTTTTCCTTCTTTTTCAAAACTCAATTTACCCCAATGTGGGGTTTGCGATTCTCAGGGGTTGCCAAACGAAATAGTTTATTCTGAAGGTTCAAAAGGGATAACTAGAGATAAAATATTTAATTGGAAAGGAAGATGGTCTGACTTTCGTTCCATTCCTCACATTGACCCTGAAAGGAAACTTTCATTAATGCGAAATTTCTTGCATGTATCTGAATTAATTGACTGAGGAAGACTCTTGTTCATCCATATCTATGAAACATAAGTGATCCGCCGGACAAAACTCGTCCTTTTTCTCTTTTCTTTTCAAAATTGAAACCCAGGTAGAATCAAATTTCCCCAATTTGCGGTTTCCTTTTCTTCTTTTTTTTTTTTGTAAAATTCTCCAATCTCCTTCCCCAATGTGGGGTGCGATCATAAGTGCATTCGAAAAGAATCACCTATTTTGACTCAAATGAGGATACAAGGGGTAATCCGTGTTTAGGTTGTAGGAACAATGGCCAAAACATCATTCTTACGCTTCATGACAACCAAAGTAAAGAATAGCTCATCGAGAACCCATTCTCTTTTGAAAATTTTTCCAATGTAGGGTAGTAATCATTAAGACCCTTATTTGAAACAAAATTATTCTTTTAAGGCTCAAATGGAAGAGCAAATGATAAAGTCTGTATAGATAGAGAAACGAAAGCCTAAAGTATCATTTCAAATTTTCAAAACAAAGAAGAAGTGATGTACATTTTTGCTTTCACTTAGATGTGAATTGAATCTGATTAAACCAGTGGGCATTTTTCCAAGCAAAGATTGTCCCAATTTGCAATTTGTTAATCAATGTGACTGATTCTTGGGGGTCCATAGAAGTGGGCAAAATATGGATTGTGCAGTGAAGGAGAAAAGGTATTGCATTGGGCCTTTTGAGTAACCTCTTTTAATTTTGATTACTCTTATTGTACAGTTTGAATCACCAATCTAATGTATGCAGAGAATTTATAAAACATACACTTGTGAATTTTCAGACAAGAGGTCGAAAAATCTCAATTTCGTCTTATTTCTTAAAATTCATCATGAAATCCCTCAAATAGCCAAAAAAGAATGAAATATACATGATTATATACAAAACAACAATTATATAAATAAAAAAAAACTTTATTGCTGAAAAATTTGAAACAAAATTTCTTCAAATGAGAAGAGAAAGACTTCTAAAGAGCTCCACATATACCCACTTTTTGCCTCCTTTTTGGAACATAATTTTTCTTTTCTTTGAAAAATAATGATGAAATCTCTTAGAGGCTTTAGCCTAACGCTTCCAAATAGATCCTTCATGTTTTCATTGCAGGGTCCGCCCAAGAATCAAGTAATATTTGTAATTTTCAGGATTCATTAGACAAAATCGTCATCAAATATAGAAAGAATATTTTTACTTCATTGAAATCTCTTTTATAAATGCAGGGGAGGGGGAGAAATAAAAGAACAAAATACCCAGAGTTAGTAAGTAAAATTGTAAAATCGGTATGCATGTCCTATGGGGGAGCCCTTTTGCGCCAAGGGTTGGCCTATCATGAAAATGCAATCCTCTGGGAGTAGGCACTATACAATACCTGATGGATCCGATCAACTTATTAAGTGAAAAATAATTTGAAAAATTTGGTCAATTAGAGTGACGAGAGACATTTGTCAAAATGAGGACAACGTCCGAATGGATTGATCACTTCGATCGATACAAGAATTTGCAAAAACGCACCGGTTTGACCTTGACGAACTTCCTATCAGAGAGATTGAAATTCGTTGACAAATTTTCTCAGTGAAGCATGGGTCAAAACCCCAACCGACCAAATGGCTGGATGCAATGGATGGTTTTCTCAGAATCGACTAGGTTTCCCAATTTGAAATTCGACATTGAAACCCTAATTGGTCAAATGGGTTGAATGAAATTGACAATTTATTTGAAATTGACAATTTATTTAAAATCGACCGGATTACCCTAAAAAGGGTAAACTAGTCAAATAAATTGGATAAAATTGATAATTTATTCAAATTTGACCGGATTACCCTAAAAATGGTAAACTGGTCAAAAGAATGAAATGGATGATTTATTCAAAATTGACTATGTTGTCCTAAAATGAATGAATTGACCAAATAAATTGGATGAATTTGATGGATAATTTGATCAAATGAATTGAATGGAAATGATGGTTTATTGAATCGTCTACCTATTGGTAGTTTCAAAAAATCATTGTGATGCATTAGTCTATGAGTCTTCTAAAATCAATATTTGGCCTCAATATATTTATCGTCTCAAGAAGGACCATTTGTAAATTTCTTCAAATTAATGTCCTTTATGCAAGGAATTTTTACCAGATATGTTAAAATGGCCAAAAGATGATTGTTAGATGCCCATATCCTAATGTGTAAAAATTGCTTTGTCGTCTTCGAAAAGATCGGATCCTACCTTATCTCGTGCACTACCCTTTCGGACAGTACAAGAAATATAATCGTGCAAGTCTCATTGGATTAAGTATCCGAGACACGAGGTGGTTTATTCCTATAACGGGATTCCCTAAGTGGCATTCCCTCTAAGGCTTGTGCATGATGCCAATTTATCAAAGCAATTTAAATATGGAAAATATGACATGAGGAACCCTTTGTATGCCAGGGTGGGCCTAGAATGATGTTCAATTTTTAATCTATAAATGCAATTCATTGGAATCTTAAACATGCAATAACCTATCTAAGAGGGTAAGTTCTAAAAGTAGATCATGCCAGATCTCTTAATTCCTAGCGTTTGTGAATGCAAAAGACAAGAAAACAAAGAAATGTTAGTTCAATAAATAATCACATAACACGTTGAGGCAATTAATTGATATAAAAGACAATAAAGAAAAATAAGGAAAGAAGGGTGGAATCCCTCCACTCGTGCCTAGTGTTCCTAATTCAAGATAAGGTCGACTCTACCCTAGGCAATTCTAATATGGATGCATGAGGTTTGGCTCACTAATGCATCTAGACTCGATAAGGTTTCGGCTCCCAAGCCTTCAGACCTAAAGGCGAAGGGTCATCACTCCCAGGACCTTTGATCGGTGGCTCGAGTGATCCCTTAGGTAGCGCTATAGGCGCAGGGCACACCATCCGCCTACCCAAGGCAATCGATCCTAATCCTACAAGGAGGTGTGGGAAACGACCACGAAAAAGATAGGGTAAATAAGACTATGCATGCACGTATGAGGTGCTTTCTTATTGAGAGGAGGGATTATACCATCAGATACGGTCGAAGGTTCTAGGGTAACTACCCCCCATCCCAAAACGCAATCGCGAAACAAGTAAAAGTAAACAAATAAATGAACCATCCATTCATCACATACATAGTGTGTGAAGAGCGATTATGCGCGTGATAGATACAAAATCCCTAAAAAGAGAAAAAGGGCAAAAGGAAAAGAAGAATGCAACCCTAAACCTCCAAATGTGATATATGAAAAGGTTAAAAAAGGAAAAGATTGACTAAATCAAATTTGCTCGGACTCTCTAAGTCCCCAGTGGAGTCGCCAACTGTCGCGCCCCATTTTTTATAGAAAAATAATGAGTTTAGAAAAATGGATTTTTGATTTTTTGGAAAAATGAGTTTTGTTTTTAGAAAATGAATAAAGGAAAAGGGCCTAAATGGGGTTTGTAATACGACGATTTGGGCCCAAATTATAGTTAAAAAGGGTTTTTGAAATAAAAATCGGAGTCGCCACTTGGTATAGAGTTAATGTGTACCAAGTCACCTAAAAAATGAATTTTAAAGAAAAAGTAGAAAAACCTTTTTTAAACGACTCCAAGTCTACGAAAATCAGAGAAAAAGATTCGGGAGTCATATTTGAAGAAAAGGAAGGCAAGGATAAAATCCAAGGTACCTTTTCAACCTAACCAAGGCTAGTTGCGCGATTTAGTCCAAGATTTTCTTCTTTTAACCTAAAGATTTATCACACTTGGATGTACTATATGAATGCATACCCTAGACCTAAGAGGGTATCGGTGTGAGAACCTTGAAAAAAAAAATATACATATAGGTATATATATATATATACTTGTCGCATTTGCATCTTTGACTTTTAATAAATTTTATTATTGTTGGTTCTTAGATAAGTATGTAAAAATAAGTTTAAAGTTGCAAATAAGTTAATTGTGCAAAATATTGGATTATTTGAATTTTTGCCAAATTAAGTTAATATTTCTTGACGTAGAGTGTTTTATTACTTTAATATTAATTCCTTGAATTTCAATAGCTAATTTTAAGTATTAATAATGTTAGGTGTTAACGGGAACCTAGAAATAAGACAAAATCGTTTTAGGTCAAAACTCTTTATAATTACACTTAGGACGTTGAATCTCGATAATTTAATTTTTGCGAGACTAGTATGCTAGTAGGCTATCAAATTTCATTTGGGGTGAAATCTTGGAGTTAGTTTACAAATGAGAAACCTAAGTGGAAGGTCGAACAAGATGTTAAAAGACCAAATTAGCCTTCCTCCATTTCAAATTCACCATGCAGCCATGGAACCATCTTGAACGAGCTTCAATTCCAAACACTTCCAATTTCTGCCGGGTCCATTTTCCACTCTTCATTCCAGCACCTGCCATCTCTAATGCTGACTCAACTCCACTTAAAACACTCCACTATATCAACTGCATTCCACTACAACAACACTTCAATTCTATTCCTTCCTCCTGCCGTGAGCCGAGAATGGAGTAAGAGAGAGAGGGAGCCGAGTTCTTCATTTTCCTTTCTTCCTGTCCGCAAGCTATAAAAAAAATGGGACTGGCTGTTCATTCTTCCTTCCATCCGTGAGCTAGTGAAGAGTTTGAGGCCAAACTTCCTCCATTCTAGTTGCAAACTTGAGCAGGGAAGAGGGAGAGCTGACGGGCTGCATTTCTAGACTGTTCGAGAAGAAAAAATTTGCAGCTGCTATCCGTGTGAGTTGAGCCCCAAGCTGAGGTAATTTCTGGACCTAGACTAGTTGTTTAGGGGTAGATGATGTTGATTATAAGCATGCATGTGGTGGTTGTGTGGTTGGATGATAGATTAAGTCACAAGAAAAACTGATTGTGAAGGAATTGGAGTTGCCGAATGAGTAAGCTGGAAAATTGCGGCTTGAGTTGGCCAATTTGGGATAATTTGAGTTAAATGTGTTTTTAGCTAACCAAAATCTGGGTGATTGAGCTTTGCATGAGGATAATTAGCCTTGATTAAGCAAGAAAGTTGTAGGAACACAAAATCTGCTTGCATGCAAGCTAACTGAGAAGGACCGAATGAATCTCTGGTTGGATGATAATTTTTTTTTATGTTGTCCGCACTTGGTTTGGATCAAAACTGATAGATAGTTAATTATTTTGATCATGCATGAAGCTGATGTGAGTCGTGGTTAAGGAAAAAGAAAAAAAAAGAAAGAGATGAAATCTGAAATTTGCGGCCGAGAGAAGGGGTTGAACATTTGATTAGTTTTCTTCGAATTCGTAGCTAAGATTTTCGTATGGGATGTTTAAGGTTTGCTTGTAGCTTGCTAATCACCTTTTGCATGTTGAGTTGAAGTAAAAATTGAAGAAAACTAGGGACAAAAGCTCTATAAGTAAACTACTATATTGCTGGAATTTTTCTTGGTTGTCAGAACAAGGGGAAAAATCTGAATTTTTGGAATTTTTTTTTGTGAGTAAGCTAACCGTGACTTTCTTTTATGTTTGAGTTAATTTCTGGTTGATTGTGGTAAGGAATGATTGTATGTTGTCAAGAGCTAATGATTGATGAAACTCTTGGCCATTTGAGTAATTTTTGCAAGAGTTTAATTTTTGGTGAGTTTATTCAAGTAGTTGGCTGAAATGTACTTGGAAGGTCCATGGTTTGTAATTTGGGATTGTTTTGATACCTTGGACTTCCTTTGTTGAATTTTGTTTGGAATTGAATCTGTTGAGACCTAGGGCTAATGATTGATGAAACCCTAGTGAAATTGATGTTTGGTTTGTAATTTTACTATATTGGTCTTTTGAATTCGAGTAGTTGATCAAGCTTTATTGAAATATTTTATCTTAATATCAAGATATAGAAATTGAGTATAGTATGATAAAACTAAAATTTAAATGTCGGGATTTTTAAAAAACCTTGCTAACTAATTAATTCTTTTCTTTGCTTAAACTAGTTCTAGTATTTTTAAGAAATAATTGTATTAACTTCCAAACTTTAAGTTTTTCATAAAATTATCCTTGACTAGTTGTTTTAGAGGAAAATTGTTAAAAATACTAGATTTGAATAATTTCAAATAAAAGGCATGGAAAACTTGTTCGGCAAAAAAACTTGTTTGAATTAAATTGGTTGTAGTTGTACCTCTAGAAAGAAAAGTAGTTTTAAAGGAATCATACGAAATATTTTATTACTTTACTAGCTTTAATTCTAAGAGATTTATTGATTTATTCCGAGAAAATAAATTAGTTTTATACCAGATAATTTTCTGTATTTAAACCAAGAGTTTGTATAGTGAAACTTATAGTTTTTTTTTTTAAACTTGGTTTTCTAGGGTTTAGCAAGGACGTGGGTTTCGATTACCAGCTTGACTTTTGAGCTTCACTTTTGGTGAGTGTCTGTGCTTGTTCTATGACTAAAGTGTTAAAGTGCTTTCTTGACTTGTTATGTGATAATTGGAAAGTGGTTTTCCTGAACCATCGAAGTGGCAGTGTGTACTTTATCACACTAACCTTTCGAGTGGTGACTTGCTTGAAATGTTTTCTCGAATATCTTGCAATTGTTGACTGGAGCTTGGACTCGTCAACTAATCTACCAGGCAGGGGAATGTACCACACCTTAGGGTGGGAGGGCCTCCTATCCTGACTTGGTAAAAACGTGTTGTGACGTCGTTGGGTGAATCCCTCGACTAGTTTATAATTGTGACGTCGTTGGATGAATCCCTTGACTAGTTTATAATGTGACGTCGTTGGGTGAATGTGACAGCCCCACTTTCCCCTAAGGCGAACCAAAGGGGTTAGCGGACTGCCTGCCCAGCTCTCGCCAGGACTACGGTACAGTTTACGTCGATCTATAACGTTCCGGAACATCCCATTGCACGTAAACAAGTCAAAAGAGTCAAAATAAAAAAAAACGAAAAAATTTGCCGAAGATGAATAGTGCAGGCCACGTCAGAATCCGGCCGGAATCTGGCCGGATTTCCGGCCGGATTCTCGGCCGGATACTAGGCCGAGAGCAATCCAAAATGTTCTCCAAAACCCTCCGCAATCCGGCCAGCAATCAGGCCAGTTTCTGGCCGGATTCCTGGCCGGATTCAGTCCAGTGACTTTTCGTTCAAAATTTTCCTTTTGCCGTTTGAAATCCAAATCGATTCAAAGTTCAGCCAAACATCAACCAAGCATATATACATTGAAATCCAACATTCCAAGCCAAATCGGCATACCAAAATATCCAACTAATCCATACATGTACAATAACCAATTACAAACCAAACATTGGAGGAAACAAAACACTTAGGGTTTCACCCTCAAGGAGCTATTCAAAATACATGTACATGAGCTCAACTTGTCATTCAACTATTACAATCTTTTCCAAAAGTGTTCATTTTCCTGTAAGGAAAACAAATGGAACGGTGTGAGCTAAAGCTCAGTGAGCAACTATCACAATAGCAGTTAAGATCACATAAGCATAACCATTCAAGTCAAGTATACAATTTCGAAGTAAAGCAATTCAGTGAAAGGATACGGTCGGCTCTCAAGAGCCCATTTCCACGCTTGCATTCTTGATCCACACTCATTGACCCTCCGTCAATGTTAAAAGTACCAAACCGTAGACCTCACTTCACTTCTATTCCTTCCACCCAACATACCCCAACCGGGCCCGCACTCCATTCAGTCATTTTGGTAATACTCGAGTTTACCGGAACCAAGGGTCTCATTACCACAAGGTTCCCCAGTACAGTCCCCGTGGCATGATAATTTTCACGACCAAGCCCTCGCCGGCTCGATCCAATTAACTACCATACGGGGTTGAGCTCATAAATGCAGTAAAGCCATTGGATACTCGTCCAACGACACCAAATCAGTTTCCATGAATGGAATGCAGTATCTCATATATCCAGTGCAGTCTTTCAGTAAAACAATTAATAGTCATGAATAAAATCACAAGGGGTGAGGGCGATCAAGTACACCCTCACCTCAATCATTCCCAATAACCAAGTAAGCCTTCAAGGCATCAAATACACATAGCACAAAGCCACATTATAACAAGTAGGTGAGTAGTATACTCACCAAGTGAGAAAATGATGTTTCATGCACCGTCGTTAAACGAACGTCGTGCACCACCGTTTCCTCCTAGAACAAGTGAACAATTACCATAAGACTCGATAACGAGTCACAAAGCCAAGCCAATTATAACCCAATAGGGTTTCATGCATGGAAATTCAAGTGTTAAATACGTAACCTTTACTCAAGTCGAGAATATAGTTTTCTAAATTTCGAGTAAAAATGCGGCAGCATGCCCTTTGTGTTTACCAAATTCTCCAGCCATAAGGCTTCATTATTTTTCTTCAATCACAACCCAACAACACACATATAAGCATTTCATGTCAAGAGCCGTTCCATAGCTCACAATATCATAAAACAAGAAACCATACCGAGCCATAAACAACACCAATTCACAACCCCAATAGGGTTTTATAAACATATACTAGCATGAAAGCAAACCAGAAATTAAGAAAGGCTTTAATGTTGGCCTTGATAAGAAAACCGGTTTTGACGTCATAATGCGGTAATGGCACAACTCTCACTACAATTATCGGTTGGGGGTGTAAGACCCACCATTTCGAAGCTATGAAACAGGGCTACAACAATGTAGAAGGCCTCTCAGTCCAATCCTAGCACAACTAGGTCAAAAGTGCCAAATACCAAACCAGAACCGAAATTGCAGGTTCCCAAATCACACAAAACTGTAATACGTCAATCTCAGCCTACACAGGTCCAAATGCCGAAATTCCAAAGGCATAAGTTAGCTAAGATATCCAGCTACATTTCATCAGAAGACACCAACTTAAAAATCCAAACCAAATCCAGTCAAAACAGGCAATTACTATCGCAGTTCCGCACATTCTGTTCACCAAAAACAGCAACAGTAAAAACGGCATAACTCTCTCTATACCACTCCAAATGCCCTGAAATTTTGTAGGCACTTCATACTCACCAATACCTACAACTTTCATGTTTTGAGTAAAGTCCAATTCGGCCTCTAGCTATGACCTAAAATTTCGGACAGAATTGGGAATAATATGAACCCTAACTTTCCATTTTCCATCCAAATCCAAAATTGATTACATTTTCCTATCCAATACACCTCATAGAGTCATTATCAGCCATTACCATTCATCATACAAGGCCACAACATCCCATTCATATTAAACCAGAAAAATTCCCAATAAAATAAAAACTTCACCAAAACTCTTCAAATCAAGATAAAAACCAGAAATTTCAGCACTCTTATCACTAATAAGCACAACATAAGCATCATTAGGTGTAGTAGGGTGTTTCAAGCTTCACTTACCAAGAACCAAGAGAGAGGAAGATGTTGTGCACCTTAGTCCTTCAAACAAAGTTCACCAAACAACTTACTATCACTAGAAGGAAGAATTTTATGGAGTAGAATCTATTCTAGGTGATTAGTTGTGGAAGATTGAGTGAAATGGAAGCTAAAAGTTGAAGAATTTCCTTCCTTCTTTGAGCTTGAGAGGTTCGGCCATCAAGAGTGAAAAATGGTGCATTTTTGTGATTTTTGAAGATATATAACCAAGTTGGGTCAAAGGTCAAAAATGTGAATAGTATTTCTTAAGGTCAAACCAATACTTATGTGACACTTGTCACCTCATTAAATGCATTCTTATCATTCTTTTCTCTCTCACATCAATCACTTCACACATACTACTTATCTCTTAACACCCGATAAATTTTCCACAGTATCCGAAACTTAACCGTATTGGCCGAATTTTCCCGAACTTTTCGCACTAGTGGGTCCCACGTCCAATATCTAGTCTTAATTTTCTAAAAACTCTCCAATACTAGAAAAATCATCTAAAAAACTATAACTGCTCATGAAATCCACCAAGAAAATATTCCTAGGCCAGAAAATGCAGAAAACATGAAATTTAAGGGGGGAAAAACCCTAGGAAAATATTAGGGCAAAACGGGTTCTCACACTCTCTCCCCTTAAAAGAATTTCGTCCCCGAAATTCCTTATCATTGACTACTCCGGGATTAAATTGAGCAGTATACTGATCTGTACCCCTTCACTGGCCAGGTTCATTAAATTCTTACCTTCCACGTCCTCTGATGAGTCAACATCTAAGGAGTACACCCGAGAAGACACGTTCGATCCATCCTTGTCCCCCTTCGACTGGTCAGGGTGGGTCGTGGTTGGTGGCAGAGTCCCTTGCCTCTCGCGCAGGCGAGCTGGACAGTTAGCAATTTGATGTTCGGCATTCCCACAGAGCAAGCATTTTCCTCCTTTCCTCCAGCAATTGTCCTCCGAGTGGTTTAATTTTCCGCAATACCCGCAGGGTCCGCGTGCTGCAGAAGCTGAGCCTCCTCTTGACGGCCTCTCTGGTGACATTTCCGGCATCCTCACTCCTCCCGTTCCCCGCCCAAATTTGGGAGGGATACTTTCATCCTCCAGTCCCGAATTGTTTCCAGGAAATCCTCTCTTTTTCGCCTGAAAGTTTTTCACCTGGAGCCTAGCATTCTCTACCCGTTGTGCCTTTTCCACTGCTTCACTGAAGGCGTTAATTTGGGCTGCCGCGAGGTCCTTCTGGATTTCTACGTTCAGGCCCTGGACAAATCGCCGTATTCTTCGTTGCTCGGTCAAGATCAACTCAGGCGCAAACTTGGATAAACGGGTAAATTGACTCTCATATTCCGCCACAGTTTGAGCCCCTTGGCGGAGCCTAATGAACTCATCCTCCTTCCTCTCCTGGACTAGAGGAGGGAAAAATTTTGCATTAAATTCTCGGATGAAGTTCACCCAAGTCCTCGGCGTCTGCTCCCGTTCCCATTTCTGCCTGATGACGTTCCACCAGGAACGGGCAGCCCCTTCAAGTTGAAACACGGCAAAAGTGACCTGCCGTTCGTCCGGGTAGTGTAGGGCCGCGAATATATCAACCATTTTCTCCAGCCATTTCTCAGCCACATCAGGGTCGGGTCCCCCAATAAACTTTGGAGGGGAAAACTTTTGAAAACGTTCTAGAGCTCTATCTTCGCTCTCAATATGATGGCCAGGGTTTCCGGGGTTTCCAGGGTTAGGGTTTGGGTTTTGGCCCTGTTGTTGCACTACTTGTGCGAGTAGGTTTGTCATTTGCTGCATAGCGGCAGCTATTTGAGCATTGGGGTCTATTTGGGGTTCAGGATCAGGTCCAGTCGAGGTTTTCCCCGCACCCCTAACCGGTGTAGGTTGTCTAGTTCTGCGTCCACGGCCTCGACCACTCCGAGTGCCTTCCATCAATCTAAGTCAATCTAAGTCACCAAATAGATATACTGTTAAAGGGCACCTAACCCTCCTTTCCGTAGCACCAGACAGGAACAAGGAAACAAGAATAAGTAACTCAAACAATTACCGCGAAGAGCATTTAAACATATACCACGTATACATAGATCACATAACCAAGTTAAGCAATCATACGGAACAGTCAGTCAAGTACATATGAAGTCATTGCATGAAACAATAGGGTCTTCCAAAAGTACTATAGACACCTAGGTCACAAGTACAAAAGGACTCACGAAACGCTTTTCCCCTTCTAGGGTTTCGTCCAAATATTTATATCTTAATCAAGGTCGATCACGCTTAACCACCCGAACAAACCACACGAAGTTCCATAGAATCGCCTTTCTAGTTCACCTAATCCTTTCTAACCTAGGCCTTCATATCTTTCGTATCCGGGCGCGAGAATCTCGTCTAAGATAATTCACATCTCGAGCCGGCCGGTCCCAAGAGTAAACCATCCTTATTAAAGATTCCTACCCGACATACATACCTAGCTTCCTCGAGTCCCATGATAATGATTCGTACACTTATCACATGCCCGGTTCATAACTTATGCTCAAACGAGCACTTAGACATATTCATGAAATTAGGACCACACCACCACTTGGCCCAGTCTCACTCCACGCAGAGACCACGCGAAGTGGCTCTGATACCACCTGTGACAGCCCCACTTTCCCCTAAGGCGAACCAAAGGGGTTAGCGGACTGCCTGCCCAGCTCTCGCCAGGACTACGGTACAGTTTACGTCGATCTATAACGTTCCGGAACATCCCATTGCACGTAAACAAGTCAAAAGAGTCAAAATAAAAAAAAACGAAAAAATTTGCCGAAGATGAATAGTGCAGGCCACGTCAGAATCCGACCGGAATCTGGCCGGATTTCCGGCCGGATTCTCGGCCGGATACTAGGCCGAGAGCAATCCAAAATGTTCTCCAAAACCCTCCGCAATCCGGCCAGCAATCAGGCCAGTTTCTGGCCGGATTCCTGGCCGGATTCAGTCCAGTGACTTTTCGTTCAAAATTTTCCTTTTGCCGTTTGAAATCCAAATCGATTCAAAGTTCAGCCAAACATCAACCAAGAATATATACATTGAAATCCAACATTCCAAGCCAAATCGGCATACCAAAATATCCAACTAATCCATACATGTACAATAACCAATTACAAACCAAACATTGGAGGAAACAAAACACTTAGGGTTTCACCCTCAAGGAGCTATTCAAAATACATGTACATGAGCTCAACTTGTCATTCAACTATTACAATCTTTTCCAAAAGTGTTCATTTTCCTGTAAGGAAAACAAATGGAACGGTGTGAGCTAAAGCTCAGTGAGCAACTATCACAATAGCAGTTAAGATCACATAAGCATAACCATTCAAGTCAAGTATACAATTTCGAAGTAAAGCAATTCAGTGAAAGGATACGGTCGGCTCTCAAGAGCCCATTTCCACGCTTGCATTCTTGATCCACACTCATTGACCCTCCGTCAATGTTAAAAGTACCAAACCGTAGACCTCACTTCACTTCTATTCCTTCCACCCAACATACCCCAACCGGGCCCGCACTCCATTCAGTCATTTTGGTAATACTCGAGTTTACCGGAACCAAGGGTCTCATTACCACAAGGTTCCCCAGTACAGTCCCCGTGGCATGATAATTTTCACGACCAAGCCCTCGCCGGCTCGATCCAATTAACTACCATACGGGGTTGAGCTCATAAATGCAGTAAAGCCATTGGATACTCGTCCAACGACACCAAATCAGTTTCCATGAATGGAATGCAGTATCTCATATATCCAGTGCAGTCTTTCAGTAAAACAATTAATAGTCATGAATAAAATCACAAGGGGTGAGGGCGATCAAGTACACCCTCACCTCAATCATTCCCAATAACCAAATAAGCCTTCAAGGCATCAAATACACATAGCACAAAGCCACATTATAACAAGTAGGTGAGTAGTATACTCACCAAGTGAGAAAATGATGTTTCATGCACCGTCGTTAAACGAACGTCGTGCACCACCGTTTCCTCCTAGAACAAGTGAACAATTACCATAAGACTCGATAACGAGTCACAAAGCCAAGCCAATTATAACCCAATAGGGTTTCATGCATGGAAATTCAAGTGTTAAATACGTAACCTTTACTCAAGTCGAGAATATAGTTTTCTAAATTTCGAGTAAAAATGCGGGCAGCATGCCCTTTGTGTTTACCAAATTCTCCAGCCATAAGGCTTCATTATTTTTCTTCAATCACAACCCAACAACACACATATAAGCATTTCATGTCAAGAGCCGTTCCATAGCTCACAATATCATAAAACAAGAAACCATACCGAGCCATAAACAACACCAATTCACAACCCCAATAGGGTTTTATAAACATATACTAGCATGAAAGCAAACCAGAAATTAAGAAAGGCTTTAATGTTGGCCTTGATAAGAAAACCGGTTTTGACGTCATAATGCGGTAATGGCACAACTCTCACTACAATTATCGGTTGGGGGTGTAAGACCCACCATTTCGAAGCTATGAAACAGGGCTACAACAATGTAGAAGGCCTCTCAGTCCAAATCCTAGCACAACTAGGTCAAAAGTGCCAAATACCAAACCAGAACCGAAATTGCAGGTTCCCAAATCACACAAAACTGTAATACGTCAATCTCAGCCTACACAGGTCCAAATGCCGAAATTCCAAAGGCATAAGTTAGCTAAGATATCCAGCTACATTTCATCAGAAGACACCAACTTAAAAATCCAAACCAAATCCAGTCAAAACAGGCAATTACTATCGCAGTTCCGCACATTCTGTTCACCAAAAACAGCAACAGTAAAAACGGCATAACTCTCTCTATACTACTCCAAATGCCCTGAAATTTTGTAGGCACTTCATACTCACAAATACCTACAACTTTCATGTTTTGAGTAAAGTCCAATTCGGCCTCTAGCTATGACCTAAAATTTCGGACAGAATTGGGAATAATATGAACCCTAACTTTCCATTTTCCATCCAAATCCAAAATTGATTACATTTTCCTATCCAATACACCTCATAGAGTCATTATCAGCCATTACCATTCATCATACAAGGCCACAACATCCCATTCATATTAAACCAGAAAAATTCCCAATAAAATAAAAACTTCACCAAAACTCTTCAAATCAAGATAAAAACCAGAAATTTCAGCACTCTTATCACTAATAAGCACAACATAAGCATCATTAGGTGTAGTAGGGTGTTTCAAGCTTCACTTACCAAGAACCAAGAGAGAGGAAGATGTTGTGCACCTTAGTCCTTCAAACAAAGTTCACCAAACAACTTACTATCACTAGAAGGAAGAATTTTATGGAGTAGAATCTATTCTAGGTGATTAGTTGTGGAAGATTGAGTGAAATGGAAGCTAAAAGTTGAAGAATTTCCTTCCTTCTTTGAGCTTGAGAGGTTCGGCCATCAAGAGTGAAAAATGGTGCATTTTTGTGATTTTTGAAGATATATAACCAAGTTGGGTCAAAGGTCAAAATGTGAATAGTATTTCTTAAGGTCAAACCAATACTTATGTGACACTTGTCACCTCATTAAATGCATTCTTATCATTCTTTTCTCTCTCACATCAATCACTTCACACATACTACTTATCTCTTAACACCCGATAAATTTTCCACAGTATCCGAAACTTAACCGTATTGGCCGAATTTTCCCGAACTTTTCGCACTAGTGGGTCCCACGTCCAATATCTAGTCTTAATTTTCTAAAAACTCTCCAATACTAGAAAAATCATCTAAAAAACTATAACTGCTCATGAAATCCACCAAGAAAATATTCCTAGGCCAGAAAATGCAGAAAACATGAAATTTAAGGGGGGGGAAAAACCCTAGGAAAATATTAGGGCAAAATGGGTTCTCACAGTGAATCCCTCGACTAGTTTACAAAAAGGTATACTCGAGTAATACCAAACTCTTTCGTGAGAAGAACGGGCCCGGTGGGAGTAAGTTGGTTGGAGCGTGTTAAGAAAAAAAATAATGAATCTACATGGACTTTAGAGAGTTGACGGAGGGTCAACTGCGGTTAATTTTGATCGAGAGTGGGGAAAATGGCTCCTGAGAGCCCTGTATCCTACCCTGTGCTGTTATACACTTTTCTACTTGCTGAATTTAAGTTATGATTTACTATTTGTGTTATATGATTGCATGTTTTGGGGCACCACTGAGCTTTAGCTCACCACACGATATTTGTTTTCCTTAACAGGTTTTGGCATTCGAGAGATTTGAAGTCTGCTTTGAGCTTTTGTAAATGTTGTTTCGAATCGTCTGTGTATCTTTTGTTTTGGGTTGCCACTTGAAACTGGAAAAGTGCAAACCCTAAGTTTTGGCTTGTATAAATTTATTTGAACTTTACGAATTCACCGTGTGGTTTATAATATATTTTTGTAGTTATGTGTTGAGCTGGTTGGGGGTGTGTTTAAGCGTGAACGTTCGGATGTCCAATGGCAATGTTATCTCTGAAGTTAATGTGTTCTTAGTATTCTGGTTGTAAAGGTTTGGCTTGTTCGGGAGACGTATGGTGTTTTGGTTTAAGTTATACGTGGATAATTAGTCGGTTTGCTTGCGTGAGTCCTGGCGAGAGCTAGGCAGGCGACCCGCCAACCCTCTGGTTCGCCTTAGGGAGAAGTGGGGCCGCCACAATCGGGGAGTCAAAATATCTCTTCAAGCTCAATTGGTACCAATCACATTAATTGTGATGCCCAAAGTGATTATTTCGAAGAAGTCACGAATTGTGCAAAAATATGAGACTCAAAGAAAAAATATGAAAATACAAGTATGTACAGATATACATGACCTAAAGGGATGCATCATAACGGGTGCGGGGAGACTAATGTTTGTGACTTAATTTTCCCTTTAATAGAGGGAATACGAGCGTGCTAAGGTTAGAAAGCCAAACTCGTCCATATCCCATACGCAAGGGGTTTTCCTAATCTAGCATGCAAATGATTTAACCTAGTTTCTATCTCTTAAATGAAATGCAAGTCTAATGTTATGTTTTCATACAAAGGGGTAAGGAATATATATATAAGGGAAAATACGGAATATGGGATAAAGGATGTACATATATAAGAAAGTGTCATGCAACATGGTAAAACCCTAAAAAGTGAAAACATGCATGAGATGAAGTGATTTTATCACACAACCATGATCTAACGTTCGAGGGGCTCCTGAGGGCCTAGCGTTGGACTAGCCCATGTCTACAATTTTCCACTAGCATTGGACTAGTGAGAAAAGTCGGAACAAAGGGCCACAACTAGCGTTGGACTAGTGTGGTGACGTCACACATCGGTTACAATCAAATAAATCATGTAAGACCTAATAAAAGCATGTAAACACATAAATCACATATAGCACATAACACATAAACATGATATCTAGATGCAAGACCCTAAAAAAGCGGTAACACATAGCACATAGACATGCAAAACACACATAAGGCAAATAAAGTAAATAAAGCCCTAACTATTACATTCGGGGGAAGCCTACTACAATCTAAGAGGGAAAACGGAATAAAATAAATAAAATAATAACCTAACTATTACAACTTTGGCATTCAAGTGCCTTTCAAATGATCGAAATTGAAAATAACTATACAAAACTAAAACAAATAAAGTGGATAAATAAATAAATAAATAAAATGAAAACATTCAAAAGGCATGCAATTAAGCACATAAATCACATAGACACATAGAGTCAAATAAAGTGAAAATAAGGGATAGAGTGTACCTCCCTTGCAATGGTAATCAAATGAAGAAAAAACAGTTTCAAAACAATAAAAGGGTCAAGGCACCAATTAAATAGTAAAGTATAAACAAAATCACCAAATCCCTCCCAATTGCAACTTAAATGAAATCAAATAATGCATAATTTCCAAGAAAAGTAAATTATTGATCATATTTCAAAAATAGAAGAACTACGAAGGACCCAATTGCAAATATTAACCAATCACTCAAACCCAATTAACACATTTTGGGAAATTCACGGGTCCAAGAGCAAAGAAGGGGTCAAGTAATGGTTCAAATTGCAATTATTCTAGGACCTAATTGCGAGAAATTAGAACATAATTGAGCCATAGTAAGATAAAGGGAAGCTTAGGGGATTAAAGTGCAATTTTTGAAAACCATTTTGCATGCAAGTTCCATGCAAGAGCCATGAAACAAGCTTCTGCAACTGAAAGTCCTTCAGCACCTAAAGAGATTCATCCGCAAGCTTTATCCATACCCCCTTGGGTAAACAAAACTTTGAACTAAATTAACACATGTACAAACACCCCTTAACAAAGCAATTCTTAGAAGAAATTCATGCAAGTTTCATGCAAACAAATGAGCTTCTGCCACTGAAGGAGAAATCTGCTGCATTTTCGTTTACAAAACTCATGTCTCGAACAATCTTTGATCAAACTTCTCCAACCAAACACTCAAAAACTTAATCTAAGCAACGTGACACGCAATTTCAACATCGCAACAAACCAAAACATAGAAGGAAAATCACACAAATGCTGGAGAAATTTCCAGCAAGCATTCGGCAACTTGATTTGTTCATTTTCCAGCAAGTATTCGATCATAGTTCAAGTATTTCAGACCCTAAACATGCAAACTCAACACCACTTATCCAATTCCCCTTCAACACCAGATTAAGCATGTAACTTAAATGTAAAAACTCAATGAGCATCCATGGAGAATAAAACAGCACAAAAGAATGCAACAGCTTTTTGCTTTGCTGCGAATTTCGCAGCTTCAAACTCGCGTACGTTAAATGCTGAAAACATTGCATTAAACTCTCCATTTATTCACCAAACTCACACACATCTCCAAACCTCCATCTATCACTGATCAAACATAGTTACCTCCCCCCCAAAGTACCCCAACCGAAATGATCCAGGCCCAAGAAAGCGAGAACAATACAAAATTGCAGCAAAGAAAGGGAAAAAAATGAAACTTGCGGTAAACTGAAGTTGGGATCTACGAAAGTCATGATTTTTCCTAGTCAACCCATCTAATCATTGAACATCAAACTACCCTAAAGCCTTTTAAATGCATTTGAGTCAATCAGACGAAATCTGCAGGGCATCATGAGCCACAAAGGGATGAAATAGAATCGTATTCACAAGGAAGGAACAAGAAACTGATCTAACGAACTCAAATCTTCATCAAATATTTGTGTTAAAGCGACAAGAAACAAAGCTATAATTACCTGCAAGAGTTGGTGAAGCAAAGCAACGTGAAATATGTCCGGAAAATGAATGCAGATTCCAGAAATGAGATTGAGAACGTCGCCGCAGAACTTCGGCGCTGATGAAGCCGTCACTTGGGCTCTTGATTTAGCTGTCTTCCCGTGATCTTTTCCCAGAGATTGGTGAACAAGATTTCCTCTATGGCCTCCCAAGAGTGCGCAGAAATCAAAAGATCCTTCAGAAGGCCAGAATCAAAACAGGAATCTTGTCCCAAAGTAGGCTAGTTCATCAGTCGGGCTGAGCTTTTGCAGAAGGGATTCCTGCAATTTTCCTTCCGTCATTACCCGAAGCTTTCTTCTTCTGGTTCTCGTTTTTGTTTCTTATCCATAGCCTCTATTCCATCTTAGCCCTCCCTACTCAGATTTTCTAGCCGTCGGCTTGCTATTTCCGTTCTCCCTTGGCCACCCAGATTCTCCCCTCACTCTCGTTGCTTTCTTCTCTCTCACTGATTCTTTTCCCTCGCCTTCCTACTCAGCCGTCACTCCTCTCTTGTTGCTTTCTTTTTTCTCTACCGAATCTCCCTCGTTCATCCCCCCGTAGCCTCTTGCCTTCAGCCACCCATTCCACTCTACTCTCCTTTCTCAGATCCTTTATCCCCAGAATTTTCTTTTGCCGTCAGCCTTTTCTCTCCTACCCCGCTCTCGATTTTTCCTCTCCAGCCGCCAGAGCCTAAAACCCTTTTTAGCCTTCAAACTCTCCCTTCACTCTTTCCTTCAGCCGTCATCCGACCCCTTCCTTCTTTTTTTTTTGGCTGTGTTTTCTCTTCAGCTTTTATATGGAACCCATGTCGCTAAAACCTACCTTCAAGGGTGCCGATGAAACCCCTGTTTTGCTAGCAGGTTTTCTTTCAAAAATCCCTATCCTACAAGTGTCCAGACACCTCACCATCTAGATAATGGGTTGTCCAAGACAAAAAGGGACACTTGTCCCTGTTGCATATTCTCCATTTGTCTAGCATGCAAACTTCCACCTATTTCACACATTTTGCTTATTATTTTTTTTGTATTTTTCATTTTTTCCCTTTTTTTGAAATTTAGTATAAAGACAAAAATAAATAAATAATAATAAAATAAAATGAACTAGAACAAAATAAAATAAAATAAAATAAAAACCCTAGAATTGGAACAAATAAAGCAAAATTAAATTAATTAAACCAATAAAGTTAAAAAATCAAAAATTTGGTGTCTACACTATCAATTTGGATGATTTTCATCCAAAGTCCACATTAGCCCAAAGTACAAGGAGTTTATTTGGGTGTTTTTGAATAATGTGGGGGTTTCGTGTCCTTTTCGTAAACGACAGGGGGGTTTAGTGTATTTTACCCAATTTTGAACATTCCACCATATGCATGCGAGACTTATTACTAGTAGTACAAAAAAATACCCATTACAAGGTTTCTTCTTCAATACAGAAATGATGTGGCTTCTACTAATGGCAAAAGCATTGATTGGATAAGGAAAATAAGAGGTGAATATGGTGGGCTGGAATGGTTTTAGCAAATAAAGGGATAATTTCAGAAACCTCCTTTGAGGTTTGTAACAATTGCAGCCACCTCCTATAAGGTTTGAAAAATTATAGAAACCGCCCATAGAAAATATGTTTTGGTAACAAATGATTATGCAAGCATAAAAATTCTAATGAATATTGTATATTGTGTGAGAACCCGTAAAACCCTAATTATTTTCCTAGGGTTTATTTCCCCTTAATTGCATGTTTTCTGCATTTTCTGGCTTAGAAATATTTTCTTAGTGGATTTTATGAGTAATTATAGTTTTTAGATGATTTTTCTAGTATTGGAGAGTTTTTAGAAAATTAAGAATATATATTGGACGTGGGACCCGCTAGTGCGAAAAGTTCGGAAAAATTCGGCCAATAAGGTTAAGTTTCGGATACTGTGTAAAATTTATCGGGTGTTAAGAGATTAGTAGAGAGTGTGAAGTGATTGATGTGAGAGAGAAAAGAAAGATAGGAATGCATTTAAGGAGGTAACAAGTGTCACCTTCTCATTTGATGCCTTTTAAGAATTACTATTCACAATTTTGACTTTTTTGACCAAAGGTTAAATATCTCAAAAAAATTGCACAAAATTCACCATTTTTGCACCCTTGATGGCCGGCTCTCTCTCTCTCAAAGAAGAAGACAATTTCCTAACTTTCAAGCTTCCATAAGCTTCAATCTTCCATGAACAAAGGCTTAGACTAGATTCTACTCCATAAAACCTTATCTTCTAGTGATAGTAAGTTGCTTGGTGAAGTTGTTTTGAAGCTCTAAGGTGGCCAACCTCTCTATCTCTCTTAATTTCTTGGTAAGTGATGCTTGAACACCCTACTACACCTAATGATGGTTATATTATGCTTAGAAGTGGCTTGAGTGTTGGATTATATGATTTATTTCTTGGTTTGGCTTGATTTGGTGAAGTTTTCCATTTTATGAGGAATTTTCTGGTTTCATATGATTTTGATGTTGTGGACTTGTATGATGCTTGGTAATAAGGGGCTTTGGCTCTAGTAGGTGTGAATTGTTGTTAAATGCAATCAATTTTGGATTTGGAATGAAATGTGAAAAGTTAGGGTTCTTGAACCCCTATTCTGTCCGAAATTTTAGGTCATAGCTAGAGGCCGAATTGGACTTTGCTCAAAACATGAAAGTTGTAGGTATTGATGATTTTAGTGTGCCTGCAAAATTTCAGGGCAATTGGACAAGTGTAGAGTGAGTTATGCCGTTTTTACTGTTGCTGTTTTTGGTGCACAGAATGTCCGAACTGCGATAGTAATTGCCTGTTTTGACTGGAATTGGTTTGGATTTTGGAGTTTGTGTCTTCTGATGAAATGTAGCTGGATGTCTTAAATAACTTATGCCTTTGGAATTTCGGCATTTGGACTTGTATGGACTGAGATATACCGATTACAGTTTTCTGTGTTTTGCAAACCTGTTTTGGTGATTCTGGTTTAGTGTTTGGCATTTTTGACCTAGTTGGGTCAGGAACTGGATTGAGTGACCTTCTACATTGTTGTAGCCCTGTCCCATAGCTTCGAAACGGTGGGTCTTACACCCCCATCCGATAATTGTAGTGAGAGTTGTGCCATTACCGCATTAGGACGTCAAAACCGGTTTTCTTATCAAGGCCTAAGTTAAAGCCTTTCTTAATTTCTGGTTTGCTTTCATGCTTGTATATGTTTATAAAACCCTATTGGGGTTGTGAATTGGTGTTGTTTATGGCTCGGTATGGTTTCTTGTTTTATGATATTGTGAGCTATGGAACGGCTCTTGACATGAAATGCTTATATGTGTGTTGTTGGGTTGTGATTGAAGAAAAATAATGAAGCCTTATGGCTGGAAAATTTGGTAAACACAAAGGGCATGCTGCCCGCATTTTTACTCGAGATTTAGAAAACTATATTCTCGACTTGAGTAAAGGTTAAGTATTGAACCCTTGAATTTCCATGCATGAAACCCTATTGGGCGATAATTGGTTTGACTTTATGACTCGTTATCGAGTCTTATGGTATTTGTTTACATGTTCTAGGGCGTGACGATAGCTCACGACATTCTCCTGACGGAAGTGCATGAAATAGCACTTAATTGATTGGTGAGTGTACTACTCACTTGTGTGCTATTATATGGCTTTGAGATTTGAACTTGAGATGTTGTATGTTAATGGATTGATGTGAGAGTGTACTTTATCACTCTCACTTATTGTTTCACATGTTATTGAAAAGTAATTGGAAAGTTATTGGAAAGTTATATGAACTGATATATGAAATGAAATACATGACTTGATATCGATTGGACAAGTATCCAACGACTACAAATGTTATCATTGAGCTCAACCCCATTGGTAGTTGATTGAATCGAGCCGACAAGGGTTTGGTCGTGAAAATTAATGAGCCTTGGGTAAAGTTATAAGGAATCTTGTAGTATGAGAGACTCTTGATTCCGGTATACTCGAGTAATACCACAGTGCAAGTGTTTGGAGTGCGGGCCCGGTAGGGGGATGTTTGGTGGAAGGAATGGGAGAGAAGAGGAGTCTACGGTTGGTTACTCTTCAACATTGACGGAGGGTCAATGAGGTTGGATCAAGAATGGAAGCGTGGAAATGGGCTCTTGAGAGCCGTCCGTATCCTTTTATCGATGTGTTTCATTCCTTAATTGTGTACTTGAAATGAAAGGTTATGCTATATGCTCTTAGTTGCTTATGTGGTAGTAACTCACTGGGCTTTAGCTCATCCCGTTCCAATTGTTTTCCTTACAGGGATGTAATTACTTTTGGGACTGATTTGGATAGTCGATTGCCAAGTTGAGCTAGTGTAAATGGCTTTTGTTTAGCTTGTCGAATGAAACCCTATTGTGTATTGGGTTCATGTGCTTTGATTGGCAAACCGAGTATGTATATTCATGATAGATGGTTTTTGGCATGACACTATGGTTGTAAATGTTGGATTTCCATGTTTATATGTTAAATTGATGTTTGGATGAACTTCGGAATGATTCGGCTTTCAAACGGCAAAAGAAAAAAATTTGGCAGAAGCTCACTGGACTGAATCCGGCCAGGAATCCGGCCAGAAACTGGCCGGATTGTCGGCCGGATTGTTTGAGAAATTTTGAATCCGTGAAGTTTGCTCACTGGACAGTATCCGGCCAAGAATCCGGCCGTTAATCCGGCCAGATTCCGGCCGGATTCTGACGTGGCCTGCACTATTCATCTTCGGCAAATTTTTTCGTTTTTTTTCTTTTGACTCTTTTGACTTGTTTACGTGCTATGGGATGTTCCGGAACGTTATAGATCGACGTAAACTGCTCCGTAGTCCTGGCGAGAGCTGGGCAGACAGTCCGCTAACCCCTTTGGTTCGCCTTAGGGGAAAGTGGGGCTGTTACAGGTGGTATCAGAGCCACGTCGCGTGGTCTCTGCGCGAAGTGAGACTGGGCCAAGTGGTGTTGTGGTCCTAATTTCATGAATATGTTTAAGTGCTCGTTTGAGCATAAGCTATGAACCTTGAATTGTTATAGGTCTTTAATCTTTCTCATGATATTTAAGGACCCTAGATAAGTATGTCGGACAGGAATTTTGATTTGTAGATGGTTTACTCTTGGGACTGGCCAGCTCGAGATGTGAACTATCTTATTTCGGATTCTCGTGCCCGAGTACCCCAGAATTGAGGTGATGCAAGCTACTAGGTATTTGAACCCTGTGTTTTGGAAACAAGCCTTGTATTTTGGAAACGTGAACAGGCTTTGTCTGACTAAAATGAGCACAAGAGATCAATGGACATCTAGTTTGGATAGTAAGTGACGTGAGAGACCAGACGGGCTGGTACTGGGATGACTTTTCGACTGTATATTACTAAGTCTATATTTGCTTACTTGCTTATCCGTCTTTGAATATAACGTGTTATATGCGATATGTTATTGGTATGATAGATTTTGTTATGTTAGTCAATTTATTGCATTCATGCATGGAAGTACCCTTTTGGAAAAAAAAAAACCCGCGGACATGGTCATAGCAGTGACACAAAACGAGACCAAGAGTCAAAGAGAAGAAAGGGAGGAAACAACACCTGAACCGAACATGGACCAAGAGTGCTACTTGTAATCAAGACTTTCTTATGACCCATTGTTTTGCCGACAGGCTACCATCTGAGGTCCAGCAACTCTGTAAAATGGCACGTAGGGTTGAGATGTATAATGAAATCGGGGGTCTTCGAGACGAAATAGAAGTCCAAAAGAACCTAGTCGCATACTGGGAAGGGCGCTGGAAGCACGAGTATACAGAGAAAATTGAGCTCCTGCACAAAAACTTAGAGCTAAAAAGGAAATATGAAGGGATTTCCGAGGAGGCCCTGGAAAAGGCTCAATGCATCAAGAATGCAAAGGTGCAAGTGAAAGTTTCCCAAATACGGAAAAGGGGTGCAGTGGGTAGCGTGAGTAAGGAACCTAGCGAAGCAATAACACCTTCTAAAGTACAGAAAGTGAACCAGTTATTCGGGCCGCCATGGATAATGGGGGCGGTAAGCAAAAAGATGACTGTCCACTTGACTTGTGACTATTGCGGAAAGGCCAATCACACTGAGAATGATTGCTGGAGAAAAGGGAGTAGATGTCTGCGCTGTGGGAGCATCGAGCATCGAATTGCATATTGCTCGATTAAAGTGCGGAAAAAGAAAAGAACTCAACAACCAACCCAGACCGACCCTGCACCGTCAAGTGGAGAAGGGACTGGAACGAAGAACCTCGTTTCTTCTGACTCTGAAGACGGAGAAGGTACAGGCCATTGGTTACTTTAAATTTGAAGGAAAATTTCGAGGACGAAATTCTTTTAAGGGGGGGAGAGTGTGAGAACCCGTAAAACCCTAATTATTTTCCTAGGGTTTATTTCCCCTTAATTGCATGTTTTCTGCATTTTCTGGCTTAGAAATATTTTCTTAGTGGATTTTATGAGTAATTATAGTTTTTAGATGATTTTTCTAGTATTGGAGAGTTTTTAGAAAATTAAGAATATATATTGGACGTGGGACCCGCTAGTGCGAAAAGTTCGGAAAAATTCGGCCAATAAGGTTAAGTTTCGGATACTGTGTAAAATTTATCGGGTGTTAAGAGATTAGTAGAGAGTGTGAAGTGATTGATGTGAGAGAGAAAAGAAAGATAGGAATGCATTTAAGGAGGTAACAAGTGTCACCTTCTCATTTGATGCCTTTTAAGAATTACTATTCACAATTTTGACTTTTTTGACCAAAGGTTAAATATCTCAAAAAATTGCACAAAATTCACCATTTTTGCACCCTTGATGGCCGGCTCTCTCTCTCTCAAAGAAGAAGACAATTTCCTAACTTTCAAGCTTCCATAAGCTTCAATCTTCCATGAACAAAGGCTTAGACTAGATTCTACTCCATAAAACCTTATCTTCTAGTGATAGTAAGTTGCTTGGTGAAGTTGTTTTGAAGCTCTAAGGTGGCCAACCTCTCTATCTCTCTTAATTTCTTGGTAAGTGATGCTCGAACACCCTACTACACCTAATGATGGTTATATTATGCTTAGAAGTGGCTTGAGTGTTGGATTATATGATTTATTTCTTGGTTTGGCTTGATTTGGTGAAGTTTTCCATTTTATGATGAATTTTCTGGTTTCATATGATTTTGATGTTTTGGACTAGTATGATGGTTGGTAATAAGGGGCTTTGGCTCTAGTAGGTGTGAATTGTTGTTAAATGCAATCAATTTTGGATTTGGAATGAAATGTGAAAAGTTAGGGTTCTTGAACCCCTATTCTGTCCGAAATTTTAGGTCATAGCTAGAGGCCGAATTGGACTTTGCTCAAAACATGAAAGTTGTAGGTATTGATGAGTTTAGTGTGCCTGCAAAATTTCAGGGCAATTGGACAAGTGTAGAGTGAGTTATGCCGTTTTTACTGTTGCTGTTTTTGGTGCACAGAATGTCCGAACTGCGATAGTAATTGCCTGTTTTGACTGGAATTGGTTTGGATTTTGGAGTTGTGTCTTCTGATGAAATGTAGCTGGATGTCTTAAATAACTTATGCCTTTGGAATTTCGGCATTTGGACTTGTATGGACTGAGATATACCGATTACAGTTTTCTGTGTTTTGCAAACCTGTTTTGGTGATTCTGGTTTAGTGTTTGGCATTTTTGACCTAGTTGGGTCAGGAACTGGATTGAGTGACCTTCTACATTGTTGTAGCCCTGTCCCATAGCTTCGAAACGGTGGGTCTTACACCCCCATCCGATAATTGTAGTGAGAGTTGTGCCATTACCGCATTAGGACGTCAAAACCGGTTTTCTTATCAAGGCCTAAGTTAAAGCCTTTCTTAATTTCTGGTTTGCTTTCATGCTTGTATATGTTTATAAAACCCTATTGGGGTTGTGAATTGGTGTTGTTTATGGCTCGGTATGGTTTCTTGTTTTATGATATTGTGAGCTATGGAACGGCTCTTGACATGAAATGCTTATATGTGTGTTGTTGGGTTGTGATTGAAGAAAAATAATGAAGCCTTATGGCTGGAAAATTTGGTAAACACAAAGGGCATGCTGCCCGCATTTTTACTCGAGATTTAGAAAACTATATTCTCGACTTGAGTAAAGGTTAAGTATTGAACCCTTGAATTTCCATGCATGAAACCCTATTGGGCGATAATTGGTTTGACTTTATGACTCGTTATCGAGTCTTATGGTATTTGTTTACATGTTCTAGGGCGTGACGATAGCTCACGACATTCTCCTGACGGAAGTGCATGAAATAGCACTTAATTGATTGGTGAGTGTACTACTCACTTGTGTGCTATTATATGGCTTTGATATTTGAACTTGAGATGTTGTATGTTAATGGATTGATGTGAGAGTGTACTTTATCACTCTCACTTATTGTTTCACATGTTATTGAAAAGTTATTGGAAAGTTATTGGAAAGTTATATGAACTGATATATGAAATGAAATACATGACTTGATATCGATTGGACAAGTATCCAACGACTACAAATGTTATCATTGAGCTCAACCCCATTGGTAGTTGATTGAATCGAGCCGACAAGGGTTTGGTCGTGACAATTAATGAGCCTTGGGTAAAGTTATAAGGAATCTTGTAGTATGAGAGACTCTTGATTCCGGTATAACTCGAGTAATACCACAGTGCAAGTGTTTGGAGTGCGGGCCCGGTAGGGGGATGTTTGGTGGAAGGAATGGGAGAGAAGAGGAGTCTACGGTTGGTTACTCTTCAACATTGACGGAGGGTCAATGAGGTTGGATCAAGAATGGAAGCGTGGAAATGGGCTCTTGAGAGCCGTCCGTATCCTTTTATCGATGTGTTTCATTCCTTAATTGTGTACTTGAAATGAAAGGTTATGCTATATGCTCTTAGTTGCTTATGTGGTAGTAACTCACTGGGCTTTAGCTCATCCCGTTCCAATTGTTTTCCTTACAGGGATGTAATTACTTTTGGGACTGATTTGGATAGTCGATTGCCAAGTTGAGCTAGTGTAAATGGCTTTTGTTTAGCTTGTCGAATGAAACCCTATTGTGTATTGGGTTCATGTGCTTTGATTGGCAAACCGAGTATGTATATTCATGATAGATGGTTTTTGGCATGACACTATGGTTGTAAATGTTGGATTTCCATGTTTATATGTTAAATTGATGTTTGGATGAACTTCGGAATGATTCGGCTTTCAAACGGCAAAAGAAAAAAATTTGGCAGAAGCTCACTGGACTGAATCCGGCCAGGAATCCGGCCAGAAACTGGCCGGATTGTCGGCCGGATTGTTTGAGAAATTTTGAATCCGTGAAGTTTGCTCACTGGACAGTATCCGGCCAAGAATCCGGCCGTTAATCCGGCCAGATTCCGGCCGGATTCTGACGTGGCCTGCACTATTCATCTTCGGCAAATTTTTTCGTTTTTTTTCTTTTGACTCTTTTGACTTGTTTACGTGCTATGGGATGTTCCGGAACGTTATAGATCGACGTAAACTGCTCCGTAGTCCTGGCGAGAGCTGGGCAGACAGTCCGCTAACCCCTTTGGTTCGCCTTAGGGGAAAGTGGGGCTGTTACAGGTGGTATCAGAGCCACGTCGCGTGGTCTCTGCGCGAAGTGAGACTGGGCCAAGTGGTGTTGTGGTCCTAATTTCATGAATATGTTTAAGTGCTCGTTTGAGCATAAGCTATGAACCTTGAAGTGTTATAGGTCTTTAATCTTTCTCATGATATTTAAGGACCCTAGATAAGTATGTCGGACAGGAATTTTGATTTGTAGATGGTTTACTCTTGGGACTGGCCAGCTCGAGATGTGAACTATCTTATTTCGGATTCTCGTGCCCGAGTACCCCAGAATTGAGGTGATGCAAGCTACTAGGTATTTGAACCCTGTGTTTTGGAAACAAGCCTTGTATTTTGGAAACGTGAACAGGCTTTGTCTGACTAAAATGAGCACAAGAGATCAATGGACATCTAGTTTGGATAGTAAGTGACGTGAGAGACCAGACGGGCTGGTACTGGGATGACTTTTCGACTGTATATGACTAAGTCTATATTTGCTTACTGCTTATCCGTCTTTTAATATAACGTGTTATATGCGATATGTTATTGGTATGATAGATTTTGTTATGTTAGTCAATTTATTGCATTCATGCATGGAAGTACCCTTTTGGAAAAAAAAAAAAACCCGCGGACATGGTCATAGCAGTGACACAAAACGAGACCAAGAGTCAAAGAGAAGAAAGGGAGGAAACAACACCTGAACCGAACATGGACCAAGAGTGCTACTTGTAATCAAGACTTTCTTATGACCCATTGTTTTGCCGACAGGCTACCATCTGAGGTCCAGCAACTCTGTAAAATGGCACGTAGGGTTGAGATGTATAATGAAATCGGGGGTCTTCGAGACGAAATAGAAGTCCAAAAGAACCTAGTCGCATACTGGGAAGGGCGCTGGAAGCACGAGTATACAGAGAAAATTGAGCTCCTGCACAAAAACTTAGAGCTAAAAAGGAAATATGAAGGGATTTCCGAGGAGGCCCTGGAAAAGGCTCAATGCATCAAGAATGCAAAGGTGCAAGTGAAAGTTTCCCAAATACGGAAAAGGGGTGCAGTGGGTAGCGTGAGTAAGGAACCTAGCGAAGCAATAACACCTTCTAAAGTACAGAAAGTGAACCAGTTATTCGGGCCGCCATGGATAATGGGGGCGGTAAGCAAAAAGATGACTGTCCACTTGACTTGTGACTATTGCGGAAAGGCCAATCACACTGAGAATGATTGCTGGAGAAAAGGGAGTAGATGTCTGCGCTGTGGGAGCATCGAGCATCGAATTGCATATTGCCCGATTAAAGTGCGGAAAAAGAAAAGAACTCAACAACCAACCCAGACCGACCCTGCACCGTCAAGTGGAGAAGGGACTGGAACGAAGAACCTCGTTTCTTCTGACTCTGAAGACGGAGAAGGTACAGGCCATTGGTTACTTTAAATTTGAAGGAAAATTTCGAGGACGAAATTCTTTTAAGGGGGGGAGAGTGTGAGAACCCGTAAAACCCTAATTATTTTCCTAGGGTTTATTTCCCCTTAATTGCATGTTTTCTGCATTTTCTGGCTTAGAAATATTTTCTTAGTGGATTTTATGAGTAATTATAGTTTTTAGATGATTTTTCTAGTATTGGAGAGTTTTTAGAAAATTAAGAATATATATTGGACGTGGGACCCGCTAGTGCGAAAAGTTCGGAAAAATTCTGCCAATAAGGTTAAGTTTCGGATACTGTGTAAAATTTATCGGGTGTTAAGAGATTAGTAGAGAGTGTGAAGTGATTGATGTGAGAGAGAAAAGAAAGATAGGAATGCATTTAAGGAGGTAACAAGTGTCACCTTCTCATTTGATGCCTTTTAAGAATTACTATTCACAATTTTGACTTTTTTGACCAAAGGTTAAATATCTCAAAAAAATTGCACAAAATTCACCATTTTTGCACCCTTGATGGCCGGCTCTCTCTCTCTCAAAGAAGAAGACAATTTCCTAACTTTCAAGCTTCCATAAGCTTCAATCTTCCATGAACAAAGGCTTAGACTAGATTCTACTCCATAAAACCTTATCTTCTAGTGATAGTAAGTTGCTTGGTGAAGTTGTTTTGAAGCTCTAAGGTGGCCAACCTCTCTATCTCTCTTAATTTCTTGGTAAGTGATGCTTGAACACCCTACTACACCTAATGATGGTTATATTATGCTTAGAAGTGGCTTGAGTGTTGGATTATATGATTTATTTCTTGGTTTGGCTTGATTTGGTGAAGTTTTCCATTTTATGATGAATTTTCTGGTTTCATATGATTTTGATGTTTTGGACTAGTATGATGGTTGGTAATAAGGGGCTTTGGCTCTAGTAGGTGTGAATTGTTGTTAAATGCAATCAATTTTGGATTTGGAATGAAATGTGAAAAGTTAGGGTTCTTGAACCCCTATTCTGTCCGAAATTTTAGGTCATAGCTAGAGGCCGAATTGGACTTTGCTCAAAACATGAAAGTTGTAGGTATTGATGAGTTTAGTGTGCCTGCAAAATTTCAGGGCAATTGGACAAGTGTAGAGTGAGTTATGCCGTTTTTACTGTTGCTGTTTTTGGTGCACAGAATGTCCGAACTGCGATAGTAATTGCCTGTTTTGACTGGAATTGGTTTGGATTTTGGAGTTTGTGTCTTCTGATGAAATGTAGCTGGATGTCTTAAATAACTTATGCCTTTGGAATTTCGGCATTTGGACTTGTATGGACTGAGATATACCGATTACAGTTTTCTGTGTTTTGCAAACCTGTTTTGGTGATTCTGGTTTAGTGTTTGGCATTTTTGACCTAGTTGGGTCAGGAACTGGATTGAGTGACCTTCTACATTGTTGTAGCCCTGTCCCATAGCTTCGAAACGGTGGGTCTTACACCCCCATCCGATAATTGTAGTGAGAGTTGTGCCATTACCGCATTAGGACGTCAAAACCGGTTTTCTTATCAAGGCCTAAGTTAAAGCCTTTCTTAATTTCTGGTTTGCTTTCATGCTTGTATATGTTTATAAAACCCTATTGGGGTTGTGAATTGGTGTTGTTTATGGCTCGGTATGGTTTCTTGTTTTATGATATTGTGAGCTATGGAACGGCTCTTGACATGAAATGCTTATATGTGTGTTGTTGGGTTGTGATTGAAGAAAAATAATGAAGCCTTATGGCTGGAAAATTTGGTAAACACAAAGGGCATGCTGCCCGCATTTTTACTCGAGATTTAGAAAACTATATTCTCGACTTGAGTAAAGGTTAAGTATTGAACCCTTGAATTTCCATGCATGAAACCCTATTGGGCGATAATTGGTTTGACTTTATGACTCGTTATCGAGTCTTATGGTATTTGTTTACATGTTCTAGGGCGTGACGATAGCTCACGACATTCTCCTGACGGAAGTGCATGAAATAGCACTTAATTGATTGGTGAGTGTACTACTCACTTGTGTGCTATTATATGGCTTTGATATTTGAACTTGAGATGTTGTATGTTAATGGATTGATGTGAGAGTGTACTTTATCACTCTCACTTATTGTTTCACATGTTATTGAAAAGTTATTGGAAAGTTATTGGAAAGTTATATGAACTGATATATGAAATGAAATACATGACTTGATATCGATTGGACAAGTATCCAACGACTACAAATGTTATCATTGAGCTCAACCCCATTGGTAGTTGATTGAATCGAGCCGACAAGGGTTTGGTCGTGACAATTAATGAGCCTTGGGTAAAGTTATAAGGAATCTTGTAGTATGAGAGACTCTTGATTCCGGTATACTCGAGTAATACCACAGTGCAAGTGTTTGGAGTGCGGGCCCGGTAGGGGGATGTTTGGTGGAAGGAATGGGAGAGAAGAGGAGTCTACGGTTGGTTACTCTTCAACATTGACGGAGGGTCAATGAGGTTGGATCAAGAATGGAAGCGTGGAAATGGGCTCTTGAGAGCCGTCCGTATCCTTTTATCGATGTGTTTCATTCCTTAATTGTGTACTTGAAATGAAAGGTTATGCTATATGCTCTTAGTTGCTTATGTGGTAGTAACTCACTGGGCTTTAGCTCATCCCGTTCCAATTGTTTTCCTTACAGGGATGTAATTACTTTTGGGACTGATTTGGATAGTCGATTGCCAAGTTGAGCTAGTGTAAATGGCTTTTGTTTAGCTTGTCGAATGAAACCCTATTGTGTATTGGGTTCATGTGCTTTGATTGGCAAACCGAGTATGTATATTCATGATAGATGGTTTTTGGCATGACACTATGGTTGTAAATGTTGGATTTCCATGTTTATATGTTAAATTGATGTTTGGATGAACTTCGGAATGATTCGGCTTTCAAACGGCAAAAGAAAAAAATTTGGCAGAAGCTCACTGGACTGAATCCGGCCAGGAATCCGGCCAGAAACTGGCCGGATTGTCGGCCGGATTGTTTGAGAAATTTTGAATCCGTGAAGTTTGCTCACTGGACAGTATCCGGCCAAGAATCCGGCCGTTAATCCGGCCAGATTCCGGCCGGATTCTGACGTGGCCTGCACTATTCATCTTCGGCAAATTTTTTCGTTTTTTTTCTTTTGACTCTTTTGACTTGTTTACGTGCTATGGGATGTTCCGGAACGTTATAGATCGACGTAAACTGCTCCGTAGTCCTGGCGAGAGCTGGGCAGACAGTCCGCTAACCCCTTTGGTTCGCCTTAGGGGAAAGTGGGGCTGTTACATATTGCCCCTATTCAATTTACAAAATAAATTAAATGATAAAAGAAATCAAATATTGGCATTACTTGTTAAGTAAAAAGTTTTTAAGTAGTTCTTTATAGCAAAATTTAGGCCATATTTCAAGACATCATTTTTTAATGTTTGGAGTTCCTTTTTTTTTTTTTTCCTTTGCTAAGTAAGTTGTAAAGAAATTATTTTTAACAAATGCATCCCTACTAGTATTAGGTTATCGCTTAAATCACCTAGGAATTGAATATAATGTATTAAATGAGATGAGGTTGGAGCTACTGGATAAAGAAATATTTGCAAAATGCAGATTTCTTTTTCCTTTATATCCACTTTCTATTTAGGATTTGTAGAGTTGTCAAAACTGTTATAGTCTTTCATAATACCAAGGAAGATAAGTGTAATTTTTCGAGCCTCAAGGGCAACAGCTACAATTGTTAGAAACCCCAAGGGAGGTTTATGAAATTATCCCGCAAATAAATTATTACCAATTAACAGCTTGCACTATTGAAAAAGTTTTGTGGATCCCAAAACATAAAAGACAAATAGATCGAATACAAATGAAGATGGAAACATTGCAAAAGCCTTTTATATTTGTTTGAGAAAATAAAAATAACAATTTATTACAAATTCCATATATTCACAACATTCAACTCCAATAAATTATCATCATTTCTTTTTAGGATTTATGTTATAAAGGTTTTATTTCATATATGAATTATCAAACAAATAAATTACAAAGAATTCTTTTTTAATAACATATTAAACAAATAAAGTACAATTATCAAATTTTGCCTTTGTTATAATTTAATTTAATCTATGAATATATAACCAACAATATAGCTTTCTTATTAGCAAAGGAGTTGTATAAACCTACAGACCGTTTTATTGAGATCAATAATATTGTGGTTAATATTGAGTATTGAGGACTAGTACCCACAATTCTTCTTTAAAACTTACAAAAGTATTATTGTGATTAATATTTAGTTATAAATTTAAACAGTAATGCAACCATGTGTTAGAAAAATATGGTTTAACTTGAAAACATACACGCTTAAGCTTGTTTATTTAGAAACGGTAGATGAGCACATTAATTTCTTGAGAATGGTCTATGCCATCGATATCTAATTAATATTATGTAAACTATTACTTCTAATTTATGGAAAATTTCCCTATCTATATATTTTTTAACTACCCAGGTAAGATATCTTTAAAGTTTTTAATCCATTAACTTTTATATGTAATTGTATTTTCTATTTATATTATGATCTCTACATAATAAAAATGTATAAGCCCATGACCAAATCCAAATAATTGGCACAACCTTATATGCATAATATATGTTTGACAATAAAATTATATGCATAATATATAGGTTATTTTATGTTATACAAAATAAAAATGACTTAAATTAACACATTCTCAAATGAACAAATTCAAACGATGGGTTAATCTGAACTAAAAATGAATTGAAATGACACATGTTCTTTTATTTATACTAGTAAAAAAATAAATTTCAATTATCACTTTGCACCAATTTTTATTGGCTTTATTCATCTGTAAACATGTTATCATCAATATAACTTTTTTATTTGCAAAAGAATTGCACAAACCTGTGGACGGTTGATAGGAACACAATTATCATAATTAATCCTATCATGATCCATATTAAGCCAACGACTATATCCAAATGACTTCTATATAATAAATATTTTATAAGCCAGTGATCAGATCCAAATACCACATATTCCCTTTTCATTTTCCATCTGTATTTTGGTCTCTGCATGATGTATTAACACATATTTTTAATACAACGACTGTACTTTTAGCGTATTCTACATGCACCAAGATTTTTCGGTGCCTGAATATGTTAAGTGTATAGACTAATGGTAATAGAGCTTGGACCTTCAGATTGGGGCATGCAACTACTTTGATAGCAGTCGAAATGAGAAGTTCTTTATGCAATAAATGAAAGACGAATTCAAAATGAAATATGAAAATTTTTTGTTTCCAAGTTACATTTATTTTTAATTCTGAACATGCATTTAGTTTTGATTATATGATTTAAAGACTTGAATTTTTAGCCAAGCAATGCATAGAGAAAAAGACAATCTATAATTTTGAAGGCGTTCAATTATGGGATAAAACTAAAGTTTCTAAATATTTAGCCAGCCTATTCTCTAATTTGTAAAAGTTAATGTTGGTCATTGTCGAACCTCAAATATACATAGCTTCGACTTAAGTATTTCAATATTGTTACATTTCATTTGGCACATTCATACTTCTAATTATTTTAAGCGTACCACAATTTTTTAATTAAAGGACTCAATTAAGTGCTAAATTGTTTTATGTGCAAAATTTCCAAATCATTGATCCAAATAATGGTATTGTTTTCAAAGTAGATGGATAAATATGTTTATTTTTGTCCTACAGCCATTAATAAAGCAATTTAGTGCCCTTCTAGTTAATTTCACATTTTTTTGGTCAACCTTACTCCTCTGGATTTTTTTTTAAAAAAAATTTGTATGAATTTTAAGAAAATGAAAATCTATTTATACCAAATTATATAAATCTATGTAATTATTAAGCCTTAATTGAGGTAATTATGAACATTATCGAGTCCTAGGATGAAACAATGAAATATATATATATATATATATATCAATAGCCGACCAAAGTCAACGGGCTAATTCCTTAAAATATTATCCAAAAATAAAAAAATCTGGCAAATGCGGTGCTGGCAAAATCTGTCTCTAAAACTATGCCTGCACTGTTGACATAGCACGATAACAATTAAGAATGTTTTAATTTTTTCGGCTGCTCGTCAGCACGACAACCCTTTTATTTTTGCCAAAACTTACAAACCTTCCTTTTGCAAATTGACGAGGATTTGATGGTACTGATCTCCGCTGGTAGGTCCAAAGTACACAAAAGTCACGTAACTTTAGTCAAGGACTCGAGGTGTGCTTTTTCTGGATGAATTCACTGAAATTTTCTATACTTTATTTCTTTCCAAAAGAAAACCAGTCCCAATGCCATGCTAATTCTTTAAGTCAAAGAAAAAAAGATTGTAGACTGGATTCATGCTGTAATTTATCTAATCTAATTTGTCGTAGTTAATGTTTATTTTTAAAAAAGAAAAAGAAGAAATAGATGTTCTTGAAACATGCTTGCATATTCAGTGAATTTCATCTTGATTTCTACATTCTTGAAATTTGTGTATCCTTGTTATCAGTTTTTTTTGTCATTTTCTTGGTCTACTTCTTCACTAGGGAGGTTTTGACTCCAATTTTAAGTAAAACCAAGATTTTCAATGTGTAAAATTTTCATTATCAAGATTAAAATGTAATTTTCCCTTATTTCTCATGTCCTTTTTTTTTCTATCAATTGCCAATTTCATTATTTAAAAATCTTACCCTTCATATTGAATAATTAAAGCCCATTAGTTGGTAAACATGTTCAACAGATTAAAGGTCAATAAAAGTCAAGTATGATTGAAAACAATTATGCTTCTTTGTTTGGATTGTGGTTTTTCACAGAAAAATTTTTATATTTTCCATGAATACATTTTCCAATCATCTTTTTAATTTTACCTTACATATATCAAATCGCTACAGTATATTTTTCTACAAAATTTTTCAAAAATAGCAATATAAACGGGAGTACATAATATTGGAATATTTTCAAGCTGTATTTAGTTAAAAGTTGAATTGACTCAATAAAAAAGTGCTCAAATTCATCAAGCAATTCAAGTCGGCTATCAATTATGAAAAGTACTGAAATAATTAATGTAGTACTTTTTGTGATGTGATGAATATGAAATAAAAAAGTGATTGGCAATATAAAAGAATGGATTGAAAAATGTGTTTATGATATAAATAAATAATTATTTGAAAAAATTTGACTATCCAAACAGTTTTTTTGAATATATATATTATTTTTTCAAATAATATTTGACTTATATCATAAACATATTTCCTATTCTAATTTTTTTATATTTTTAATCACTTTTTTTCTCACATATAATATATCATAAAAAATACTACGATAACTATTTCAAATAATACACTATCCAGACAAACTAAGCGGTCAAAGTCTTTTCTTGATCTTTTCTGTCTTTGAAACAGATGGGATGGTGGCTCTTTTGCATTGGGTTTTACGGCACCATTAATTCTATTCTTTCTTGCCAGCAGGGACCAACACCGTCAAATCCTCATCAGTTTGCAAATGAAAGGTTTCTAACTTAAGATAGCCGGTTTGGGTTTGGTTTGGTTTATAAGTCCCTGGGAGAACCTCAAGAGTTACCGGCTTTTGAGGTTTCTTTTGGAATTAAATTTATAAAAACCGAATTTCTAAACTTCAGCTTAGAAAAGGTCAAGAGAGAACTTAAGATAGCCGGCAGGCTCAGAAAATTTCTTTTGAAAAAAGGAGCCGCGTGTTGACTTAGCATAGAAGCCCTTGAATTGTTTTTTTTTTTTTTTTTGAAAAAAGTGGCTGCCCCAGGAATTTAAAAAATAAAAAATTATTGCTTATTGTAGTGTATCATCATGGCGGGCATAGTTTTAAAAAAAATTTTTATCAGCGCCACGTCTGTCAGAAATTTTTGATTTTTGGGTAATATTAGGGAATTAGCCAGTCAACGGAGGGACATCCAACCATTAACGGTTGTTTCTTCGAACGAGTCAGCGGGCGGCTCGGGTTTTAACTTCTGCTGTGTGGTAGAATTACATTGCTGCTCTGTCTTAAGAGTCAAGAAAGAGAGAGAACACAATATTCACAAGTCCCAGAGGAATCGGCAAAATGACGAAAAAGCCCCTAATCGCGCTAGTATTCACACTGCTCCTACTACTGTCATCGGCTTCTCCTTCACCGCTACCGGCCAGTGTTTGCATAATCGGCAGCGGCATCGGCGGATCGTCGGTAGCTCACTTCCTCCGGCACTACTCCAATTCGAACCCCTACGATGCTCAGATTGGTCAAATCAGAATCTTCGAGCGACACGGGGTGGTTGGTGGCCGCATGGCCACTGTCTCCGTCGCCGGCGAGACCTTTGAGGCCGGAGCCTCCATTCTCCATCCCAAAAACTACCACGCCTTGGAGTTCACTAGATTGCTTAATCTCACCGTGAGAAAACCATCCACTTCCATGTCTTGTTTCTCTTTGGGAATTTGGGATGGCCATAAATTCATATTCAAGACTTTTACCTCGGATTCCGAAAGTGTGATCGTCCAAAGCTTTGTTTCACTTGCCAATTCGATTAAGATGTTCCTTCGCTATGGCCGCTCTCTCTTTCGCATGACTAATTTCGTCGAGGTACATTAATTTCTTCCATTCTTTAATTATAATTCGTTGAGAGTACAAATATTACAGCATGAGGTGCAACTATCTGTCGAATTATGAGTCAAGCAATTAAGCGGAATGTACAACTTCTTTCCAGGTGTGTTCATAGATTTCTGATGTATTATAGTGCAGTTGAGACTGTATTCGAGAGTATAAAGATTACAGCACGTGGTGCAAATATTTTTCTAACTGAGAGTATAAGTACTTAAGCATAATGTACAACTTTCTCTTCTTATGATGTTTACATGGGACTGTTGATAGATTTTGAAGTATTACAGTGCTTTTGAGACTTATTTGAGAGTAAAAATGTTACAGTGTGCGGTGCAATTGTTTTTCAAACTAAAAGTACAACTGTACATGCATTTTAGCAGAATGTACAACTTATTGTTCGTATGATGTTTACAGAGGATGCTTGGTAAATTTTTGAAGTATTATAAACCATTTGACAGTCGGCCGGTGTTTGAGAGTGTGGAGGAGATGCTGAAGTGGGCGGGCCTCTATGATTTGACAACTCAGACTCTTGAGGAGGAATTGGTTGATGCTGGGTTGTCTCCTCTACTCATTCAAGAGCTTGTCACGGTTCGAAAGTTCCCTATCCTTCCATTTTCCCTTTGCTTTTGTGGTTCTTTTAATCCATTGATTTTCCAAGTGCTAATGCATGTTGATTGTAATGTGAGAATAGTTAAAATGAAACCAAAGCCGAGTGGTCTTGTTAATGCATCCACTATGGGAAAATTCATTTCTGAAACTGGGAGCAACACTAGATTGATTTTTTTAATTGCTTATTATTTTAACTACTCTATTGTTATCATGAGAAAAGTGAATCCTGTTTTCAAGTGCTTGTCTCCTGAAAATTGTTACCAATTTAAGGAAGCAAAAGTGAAAGAGGAGCTTAGGCTATGGAATTTTTTTAATTGTTTTCTCCTTGATATCTGTTCATCTCATGGATTTGATTGTTGTTAGAGTGTCTGGAAGTCGTGGTGAGACATTAGTAAAAGAATGTCAGGAAGTCATGATGAGACAAAAGTAAAAATTCACATAAAAGTGTATGCTTATAGTCATTTTATGTTGGAAAATTTCTCTGTGGACCAAGGTCCACAAGCGCACCCCATAAACCTTGTGGTTTTAAGAGAAACCACATGATAATGTGACATCTTGTGATATCGGTGAGCATGATTTTGCTGATATCACCCTATTTCACTTCTACTCTGGAGCACTTGGTCAACGGCCCATTGCAGTCTGTTCTTCAAGTAAACATTTGCCACATCCTCAACTATTTGGCACAGAATAAAATAAATGAGGGAGCACTTAATCAAATTTAAAACAGACAAATCCTATTTTTATTCATTTATTCTCTAGATCCTTGAGTTATGTAATTCCATGTTTTCTAAACTGGCACTGCTAGTTCTGATATTTTTAAGGCATTATATAAAAACATCTACTATTTGCAATTGTAGTCCGATACTCTCCTAAAGAATTGAACAATGAAATACAAAATCTGAGAATCTCAAATTACTCTTGTCCTGTGACTAGGAGTAACGAACAGGATCCATCATAATTAGCAGAAAATGGCTAAATCTTGTGCTGAGTGAGTGAGGATTGTTTCACTTTGTATATTCACTTTTAGAATATGCAGCCATGAATGATACAACATTGCTGCTCTGAAGATGTTTCATAGGCCACTACGAACTTGTAAGTTTGAATTACAGAAATGTTTAAAAAATTTAAAACTTCATAAACTTCTCCTTTGACAGCATATCTAAGCACTAACTTCTTGTATTTTACTCAACACTTGAACCCCAGTGGAGTGATGCAAAAGCAATACAACTTGTTGTGATAGTCAGCATTGAAACAGATGTGCATTCTTGTGTGCGTTAGTGGTGTACATGGCCCAAGGAGTCCTAGTTTTTGATGCCATAGCTTCTGATGCTGAGAGCTGAAACTTGCTGAGGATTATAAAGTGTGAGACATAAAGGGAGCAGTTTGGTATAAAAAGCTTCTAGAAAATGCTTGAATAGGTGGTGTAATTTATGATGTGCTTGGGGTTGTAGCAAGTTATCAGCGAAAAACCTGAGCCTTTCTTTGGGCCCTTTAGGTAGCTTTTGGACATGTAAAAGCTACTTGTTAACCTTAGAGACTTAATCTAGTAGTGTTTTTCTTGGTTTTTTCAATTTGATTACATTATTTTTCCTTCTGGGTTCTATTGACATGTTGGAATAATATTCATGAGGCTTTGGAGTTTATATTAAGCCAAAAAACGTGCAATTTGACTTCATTTGATGTAGGTAGGCTTTAGCCTTCAGAACTTATGGTGGTTTTAGGCTTTTTACTTAGCATTTTGGTGATTTTGACTGCAAAAGTTGAATCTGCATGAAAGGATGGAATTTATGGTGTCTTGTTGAGGAAAGCTGTCAATTGTTGTCAAGCTGTATCCAGAATTTGGCTGCTGTGTCTGCAACAATAACAGAAATATGTTAGGATGAAGAATAAAAATTGGTAAGGAAAGCAAACTGAAACAGATAGAGGGAAAATGAAATGAAGTAATAAAAAGATATGCCCAGCTACTGCATTTGTTCTTTTCCTTGCCTATGATTTCTTTGGGAGACATCTTGTTGCATACCTTATCTGAACTTTTTTTGTTAACTTGGGTTGGATGTCAAAGAACATGAAAAAATCATTTTCAATCAATGGTATTCCAGGGGATATCTTTTAACTGTTGCATCTGTGTTCAACTCCTTTACTTTTTTTCTTTAATTTGTGATTTTGAATACGTTCCTTTCCTTTTTTCTTTAATTTGTGATTTTTAATGCGTTCTGTTCCTATTTCAGTACAATACCTATTGACATTCACTTGGCAAGTTAAAAACATGAAGTCGCAGTATCATCTAACCCTCAGACCAATAGGCAAGTTTGGTGTTCTACCAGCTTAGTAATCTGAAGCTCTGTATCTTATAGCTTTTTAACAGGACTGATTGAAGGAACAGTTTCTCTTTAACTATAAAAAGGATCATACACCCTGTTCATTTTTTTCTTGAGATTTTTTTATTCCATTTGAATTAAGTCCTACCTTAAGAGAGTGAGCAATCTATAAGCATTATAGTTTTCAATGCTACATGGAAATGTGAACTTTTGTCCTGATGCTGCACATAGGAGCTTTGAGGGGGGTGAATCCAAGTAGAGGCTTTGTTATTTGGGACTTTGAAAGTTGATCTTTGGGTTAAGCTTGTTTTGCTTCCTTAACGATAAAAATCAAGGATTAACTCCAAGCGAAGCTAATTCTTTTTATTTATTTATAAAATTTCGGTAGTTGACATATGAAGTTTCTAATTTCTTTATGGATCCAGAGATGCAGCATTTTATGTACATCTTTGTCCATAGTTCTATTTGCACATATGTTCCAGTAGCAGTTGCCTTTCTTCATTTCCAAGAGTAGTTGGAGGAGTGTAGAAAGAATCTAAATTTGCATATTTTATCCCTTTATTGTATTTATGGATAAACAAATGCAGTCATTTGATTTCAGTGTACCAGAATTTGGTTTTGGAAGCTATGAATTCATGTTTTTGTGAGGTAGTGCTTGTGAAAGATATCCATTCTTTAGGTCGTAAGTTTGGTAGGTACTGATGAGAGAAGGTTGTTTTTTTATTAGTTTCCTCTTGGCCTGAAGAAACATTCAAGTGTCCATTGTGTCCTGAAGAAAGATTGTGTCCATCTTGTCCCTGAAATGAATAGATGGTATTTCCAATCTTAGAACATGCATTTGTTCACTGAAGTTGAAATTATTAGATCCACAATTTAGGTTATTTATGAGACTATGATAAGACAGAAGTGGAGTTTGTTACATGATTGCACTTTTGGCGTGTAAACATTCTAGACCATGGATTGTTTTTAGAAACAGGAAATAGGGTGTAATTTGAAGTACTTACATTGCATTTATGATTTTGAATTCCTTAGAATATGTTAATTTTCTATTCAAATACGACAGAGCCAATTGGAAGTTCACAGAAAATTATGTTGGATAAGTTTGGAACTGAGCAGAATCTTTAGGCAACTTAAATTTGGAAATCTCATGGGCATGAGGTCAAATTTACATTTGAATTACAATATTGTGAGGGTATATAATAGATAAACATATTAGAACACTTAAGTTCATCAAAAGTGAGAACGGTCATGTTGAAGCTTAATGGTCATGCAGGACATCCCCTTCTGAAGTCTTCCTAACTGGAAAGTGCAAAATGAAGAAAGATGAAATAATTCATTGATTGTGGATAAATAAATGTAAATCCTTTGCTGTATTAATGTAAATCCTTTCCTAAATCTGTCTATTTATGTAATATTCTAGAAATACCATTTTATAGGGTGTTTCTAAAGTTTCTTGCTTGTGTTTTTATAGTAATTCTCCCATGATGCATAACTGAATAATTCATTCCCTTTATGTCCTCGGAAAAAAAGGTTGGGCATTTAGAAAGCTTTTTTTTTCATTTTTTTGTGCAAATTTTCTAGAGGCATAAATTATATAATTTATATTTTCTATTTGATATTTTTGGAAACAAATCACAGACACAGTTGCATGAACTTTATGGGAATTAGATTAGGATATTGCTGACTAGTCCTTGACATGTACGTGTTTCTCCTTTTCAAAATTATTTACGCTTCTAAATCAAGGATTTATTACTTTTTAGAATTTATTATTTGATTTTCAGAGTCAGAGCCTAGATAGAGACACTCGACCTTTTTGCTTACAAACTTATGCAACTCTGGATAGCAAAGATCACTTTCATTGCAAGAATTCTCATACAATATCAAATTTTGACATATGACATTTAAGAAGCAGATAATAATGTCACTGACATGGGAATCATCATTTCCATATCGTAATGTTTCTATGCATATGGCTTCCTTCGTTTCTGCATGTACCTAGAGGAGATGAACAAGCACCTCTCTGCATGGTTTTATTGAAGAATAGCTGTAATTGCATGTAATGGTATGTTCTCTGTCTATTGTTTTCCATTTTCCCATATTCATGATTAATAAATATAAGTTTTTAACCAGGATAACTAAAGACCCTTAGTCTGGAGATATGACCGTATAAAGATGCATATTCTTTTGCTAATTTGCACATTTATATCCTTATCTCATATGGGGCTAGTGTTTTATGTCTGTGGGTCTTTTCATAGTCTATAAGTCTAGTGCAGACTGAAGTATCATTCATAGTGAGGTTAAGTAGTTGATTTCTGTATTTTTGGTTCTTATGGAGCTGCATTGCAATGAATTTTCCGTGCTAGGAGAAATGATATGATGTTACCTAATTAAGGATCTTACATTATGTTTTGCTTCTGCAGGTGATCACAAGAATCAACTATGGGCAAAGTGTCCGCATCAGTGGACTAGCTGGTGCAGTATCTCTGGCAGGGTCTGGGGGTGGCTTGTGGTCAATTGAAGGAGGGAATTGGCAAATGGCGGCCGGACTGATCAATCAGTCTCATGTTGTTTTGGACCCTCACACAGAAATAGAATCTTTATCTTATGTTTCAGGTCTGTATGAGCTGAATTCCACAGAAGGAGAGAGCTATACATGCGAGGTAGCAGTCATTGCTACACCCTTGGATGAGCTGAATATTCATTTTACACCAGGCATTTCAATTCCTGAGAGACAATTGCAGCACACCTTCACAACATTTGTTAGGGGTTGCTTAAATCCTGTGAGTATTATGTTCTAGTTGATAGTGTTTTGGACTGATTACAATTGAATTGTTATTTTCATCATAATAACTGTTGTGAAAAGACATCCATATTAAAAGTTAGGTTTTGAACAGATTATTTGTGGAGCTAAAATGGACCACACCTAATATTGGGGCAAGTTATATTTGTTCAAGTTGAGTTTGTAGTAATAAAATTACCTATTTGCTTAAAATGTATTTTTCTTATTTGGATTTCTTTAAATTGCGCCTGATTTGGGGGTTTATTTGGCAAGAAATATTTTGGTTTCGACATGGTATCAGACATCCCAGAATTGGTTGGCACCACAGAGACCCCAGGTGTGCCATTCTCAAGCATCTCTGTTCTGAACAAGCATGGGGAGAAAGATATGACTTACAAGATTTTCTCCCGACAACTTATGCCTGAAGAATTATTGAATCACATATTTAGGTATGGTTAAATTTGGTACCTTCTAGGATGTCATGAATATCAGGAAGTACAATGCACTTATCTTGAGTTGCAGTTGTCTAAGAAAATTTCTCTACATTCCGACTGTTTGTTGGCAAGACTTTGTAGTCATCTTTACCGTCTTGAAAATTCAAGTCACTGATGCTTTATTGGCATTTCTTGACTGTAAGTATAGATTGAAGTTGTAATTAGGATGATGAATATGTTGCTTCCTGAGAAAGAAAAACTTTAATAGGCGGTGATTTATAATTTAAGTTTTGACTCTAGCTTGTTTTCTTCTCTCAACTATGGATTGATTGTGCATTCAAAATTTTTGATCATGTTATCATATGTTTTCATTAGTATTCAGCCACCTGTTGCATTCGTAATATTGTTTCTTGCATTGCTATAACTAATCTGTGCTCACTGAAAATTGATTCCTATGTTTGCAATGGATGAGGATGCATTATTCTTTTTCTTCAACTCAATGAGGATTCACATAAAGGCTCATGCAGCAACTGCTAAACCCCCAAGATATCCAAGTTCTCCACACAACCATCCCAAGAGATCTCAAAAACATACATGTGTGCTATCTCTATACTAATTTATTTAAATATTTTGTCAATATGTTTCTTTTGCACCGTTTTTACCATACATGCAAGTGTTTTTATGTTGTTCTTTTCTTCTTCTTGTCTTTTTTTTTGTCTTTTTTTTGTTATGTATTTACTATTCAATGTAATCTTCCTTGTATCTAATGTTTTCTTATCCTGCTTTTCATAGTGTGAGAAATGAGACCATCAGAATAAACTGGGCTGCATATCCTCATTATCACGCTCCTGAGGTGTTTGCACCATTGATATTGGATTCCAAAAATCTCTACTATGTAAACGCATTCGAGAATGCTGCTAGCACCATGGAAACGAGTGCTGTTTCAGCAGAGAATATAGCTCGTCTTATCCTCTCAAGACTCTCCAGTCAAAACTGTTCAGGTACATCGGGCCTGAAAAACTTTTGCTCTGAATACCAAATGCATTCAGACCTATAAGGGTAAGCATTGCAGCTATACGGTGTTGCAGAGATGTATACACTTAAGTAGATTATAGCTCGAAAAGATGCAATTAAATGCATTTTAAACCTTTATGACTTAATTAGAGCAGCTGCTGTATGTTTGGCAGAGATATATATGTATGTGTGTATGTATACCTTGTAAGATATCTAATCAATCATGATGTCTAAGAATAAGTTCAGTGTAATGCCTGATCAGTTGAGGGTAACCCATGTGTTTCATTTTCGTTTTCGTTCTTGATTAATTCTCATTTTGGAAGTCAAATAGCAGACTTGATGTTTAATACTATGTATTGTTGTTTATAGGTGATGTGGTACTCTTCTTACGTGTTTTTATAAAATCTTATGTTGAGGAGATAAAAATTCTCATCTAAAGGGTCACACAATAACAAATTTGTAGACAATAGCTCTTGGGAAATTTAGCTTTGAGGCCTTTAAATTCACTCAAGTAATTACCACTTTTAGATCTATAATGTATTTATATGCTCTTGTGAAATGAATTTTTTGTTATACTTCGTTAGAAGTACTATTATTCTGGTTGTGGTGGATAAAATTCTTTTGTCTTTCTCTTCATTACCAAAGCCACCGATCTTCTTCTCTAATAACATGTTCTCTAACATTTGCAAAAGATCAAAATCATGAGAGTCTATTTGGTCACTTGGAGAAATGCTTAGACAAAAAATCTTTTTTTTTTTCCTTGACTTTAGACATCTTTGTCTTTCCCTTCATTGCCAAAGTCCTGAGTTCTTTAATAATATGTTTTGTAGCAATGGCAAAATATCAAAATCATGAGGGTCTACTTGATCATATGGAAATGCAGACGTGATTACTATTGTAATATTGTGAAGACTATTGGTATGGAATGTTATCAATTGATTCAATCTTCCATAGGCAACGCTTTTTCATGATTGTTGCTTTGATTAAAAGCATGTTATGGCAATTCCTAGATGCAAGTTTGAGCACAAAAATTGAATGTTTGGATTAGTGATATTTTCTGGTAAAGTTGAAGATTAAGGGAAAAAAAAAGAGAAATAGTATATTGTACAAACAAAGTTGATTTGCTGTAGTTTGATATTAGTATTATATTTCCATGACCTGACAGGAAGGGGCAGAGCCTCTTTGGCCATAATTTAAGAAGTTATTGATAGGGGACTATTAAACTTCTCAACTTTTTTCCAATTAATAATCAAGATGGTGGTGACTACTAAGAGGGGTTTATGATTGTTGGACAAGTTTGAATCCTATCAGTTGTTTTTTTATTCTTTTATTCTTTTTTTTTTTTTATTTGTCATCAGTTGACTTTCAGTCTACTTTTAACGTTAAAATACAGCTTCAATCTGCATAGGAAAATTCCTATTAATTTTTTTTTTTTTTTTAATAACTCAACTTTTATTGCCACTCCTATTAATTTGATTAGTCTCAAAAAGTCTCATTTATACATACTTCTACTTGAACTAAAACACTGAATACAATTAATAAAAAACAACATAAAAAGTGCATATTTGTCTATACTCCATCCCTTCTCTCTCTCTCTCTCTCTTTGAACTTTATCAATGTGCATTTACTCTTTGACTCTCTCCCCTCACTCTTCCCAATGTTATCATTATCATTGGGGTTAATCACATTTTATCCCCTTAAAGAATATCCCATTTCTCAGTTTACCTCCTAACCTTTAATTTTGCTCACTTAACCCCCTTTAGGACAAAATTGTCCTTGCATTATTTTGACTTTTCATTTACCTTGTTTTCCTTTCTTTTATTTCTTTTTCTCTTTCTTCTTTATTTAATTCTTCCTCTTTCCCACAAAAATCTTCACCTTAATGATTGAAATTAAAAAAGAGGAATTGCAGAGATCTATCTTCTCCTTAAATGATTAAAAAAAATATTCAAATCACTTTCCTAAAATACAATTTTTTTAACCTTTCAATTCTTTTAATTTTGGGTTTTCCTCTTTCCTTTCTAGTTTCTCATTTTATTTCCAAGAAAATATCTTAAGATGAAATTGTGACCTGATTAATAATCATCAATTGAAATTTGTAACATGTGGCATCATACAAAAAATCAAAATTAGTTTTTGATGTCTTTTAAACCTTCATCCAGAAATATGCAATTACAAACTCAAAATAAAATTTTTTGTTGAAATGGAATTTCTATTGGGAAGGATGAAAGAGAGAAGAAAGAGAAAAACAAATAAAAGAAAGGAAAATAATTTCATCTTATGATATTTTCTTGAGAATAAAATGAGAAACTAGAAAGGAAAGAGGAAAATCCAAAATTAAAAGAATTGAAAGGCTAAAAAATTGTATTTTAGGAAAGTGATTTAAATATTTTTTTAATCATTTAAGGAAAGGATAGATCTTTGCAATTCCTCTTTTTTAATTTCAATCATTAAGGTGAAGATTTTTGTGGGAAAGAGGAAGAATTAAATAAATAAGAAAGAGAAAAGAAAGGAAACCAAGGTAAATGAAAAGTCAAAATAATGTAAGGGCAATTTTGTCCTAAAGGGGGTTAAGTGAGCAAAATTAAAGGTTAGGAGGTAAACTGAGAAATAGGGTATTCTTTAAGGGGATAAAATGTGATTAACCCTTATCATTGTCGTTTAAAGGATTCACCTCTCCCAAATTTCATCATTTACTATAATTTTTTTTCACCTATATAGGTTCAATAAGTGGCTTCTAATAAATTAAGATTTTAGTTCCGTCATAAAGTATATATTTATTGTGTTTTGCCTAGGCATTTGCAAAGTATTTCACAAAACTCCCACATATATAATCTCAACATAACCTAAGAAAGGAAACAAATTAACATAGAAACTCTCAAAGAGAGAGAGAGAGAGAGAGAGAGAGATGTGTTTCTAAAATGAGAATTACATTTATCATTTCAAGTCTTCAATGTACATCTCATCTGGTGGATTAGTAACCACAAACACGCCAGTTAACAAATTGAATGCTACTTAAAATGCGGAGGAAAGGGGGACAAACAACAATAACAGAGGGGAGAGAAAAATGAAGGCTAAGGATACCTATAAATAAGATAAAGTATAGAAAAAATTGCGTGGATATACCTGTAAGATAAAATCAACAAATTTCAGTATATTTACGGGCTAAACATTTCATGTTTCTGCACATAAAACACTGTTCTTGTATCTACATTAGACCTAAAAGGAAAATCAAATTTCCAAGTCGAAGATATATTACCTCTTCTTATAAGTCATCATTTCATAATTGACTGAATGAGATACAATTTATACACATATTGTAGAAAATTATAGTGATATAATCTCAAGACTTATTTATATTTTTTAATCTTGGATTTCATTCAAGTACCTAGGCTAAAAAGAAGAATCTCAAGCTTTAGGATCTCTTTGTCAAACATATATACAGGAAGAGCCACCATAAACTACTTGATTATGAACAGTAGGTGTATCAGCTGTTGATGGGCTGTCTGAAAACAAACAATAAACTCAGATAGCAGAGAATGAAAAGGTTGAGACAGATGAACAAAAAGTTGGTAAGACTATCTGAGATGTAACGGGGAGAACTTTAGGCTAAAGCAAAATGCAATAACATATGAAAATTATCTATCAAACTATTGCAACCTAAACTATCAACAATACAGTGGAGGATCTATAATCTGTAAAACAAAAGAGCAAAGAAAAAAAAACGAATAGCTAAAAGAGAGGTCTTTTTAGAAAGGGAAGAATAATGACAATAAAATTCATTCATAAGCGGAAGAAAATGCCAGAGAAATTTCCATATTCTAAATAGAATGATTTCTTAGGAAATCTGTGGGTACACACAAAAGGAAAGGAAATAAAACAGCAAAAAATCACAAACATGAGAACACATGCACTAATGTGAACCAAAACTTCTATGTCATTAGCAACAAAGGTGGAATATAATACTAAATATTTTGAAGGAAATATTGAAGTTATCATGGGAAGAAAAAGTTAGAGCCCTACCATCATCACCTGTACATTAAACAAAATTACGTCACAATAGATCAGAGAAAAGTAGGTCAAGAACACTGGAAGTCCAACAGAAACAGAAATGGCAAATCGTCCAAAATCAGTTCAAACCAAAATTTTACAGCTACCATAGAAAAGGAGCGAACTACAAATACTAACCAAAAGCAAAACTTTCATGGTAAACTAAAGGGATAATTTCAGAAACCTCCCTTGAGGTTTTTAATAATTTCACTTAGCTCCCTCAAAATTTTAAAAATTACACATACCTCCCTTGTCGTTTACAATGACAATACTACCCTTAAATATTTTAATGAAATTCCTTTGTTTGGTATGCTTATACTTAGAATGACTTTTAAAATTATTTTTCATTATTTTTCCTTCTTATTCCTTTTTTTCAAAATTTTTGCCAATAAAACTGTAAAACTACCACTATTACCTCTAGTTTTTATTGTAACCAAATGTCGAACTAGTGATTTTTTTATAAGTTAATTTATATGTAATCCAATGTTTTTGCTGATCTTTGTTTTCTATTTTTTGGTATTAAAATTAACAATAAATAAAAAATGGCCCACATCACTACTAAATTATGATAATCCCACTATTCAAAAAATTCATAAATTCTAAATGAATTATTTCAACATTTTTTTTTTATCTTATAGATCTAAATCCATAATAAACTACCATCAAAGTATCCTATCATAGTGATAAAATTACTCTAATAGTTGTTTATCAAATAATAAATATGGGCATGAAAAATTTGGCACCTTTTACTTATAATTATACTAGATAATCTTATATTTGTATAAGAAAATAAATTAAACTCATTACACAAGAGTATTTTTGGGTATTTATTTAAAAATTTGACCAAGTCTATATTATTTTAAGGTTTTGTTACTAAATCTATCAAATTAAGGGAGACAGGTGTAATTTTCCAAACCTTGAGGGAGCTCAGTGAAATTTTCAGAAATCTTAGGGGAGGTTTCTAAAATTATCCCTTTAAAAATTTGATCAAATCTATATTATTTTAAGGTTTTGTTACTAAATCTATTAAATTAAGGGAGGTAGCTGTAATTTTTAAAACCTTGAAGGAGCTTGGTGAAATTGTCAAAAATCTTAGGGGAGGTTTCTGAAATTATCCCTAAACTAAATCCAAACCAAAACCTGAAAATTTTGACAACAACGCGAGTCATAACCAAATTTTAAAGCACTAAGAGCAAAAACATAATTTGCTTATGTAATTGGTCTTAGAGATATATACTGTAACAAAACTGGAAGCAACTGCATACACAAAACTTGAAAATAAAACCACATCACAATCCCGTGGATTTAAAAATGCCAAAAAATAAAAGCCCTTTTTTTTTTTTTCTAAAAGTGTAAACATTTGAAACCAAAAACAAAAACAAACGACAGAGAAACGAGATGAAGAGGCTTACACAGGTCAACATGAAGCTTCATCATTTTCCAATTCGAAATCTAGGAATAATTTGGACAAACTTTTGCTAGCCAATGGAATTTTCAACCGTTGCTTCAATACCAATTGTTTGCGTTCTTTGGACCACAAACCAGAATCCAAAACTTGAATTTTATGGCACTCATGCATGCTGTTTTTAAGCACAGGTTTCTTAATTCAACCTTGTAATACAGGGATTTAGCAGAACGGTCATGTATTTAAAAAGAATCCTAATTTTCATCAGACCTCGACCAAGAAGCAAAAATAAATAAATAAATAAATAAAACAAAGGAACATGGAAGTGTCCCTGCTGTGAGGAATAAATAACAGCAGGACTCAAACGAGTACTAGATGCGTAAAAAGATTATAACGGACAAAATCAATGAAAAAATAGCGGACAAAAGAGCAAAAGGAGGAAGGGTTGACAAACATAGCGCAGGACATTGAGAGTCTTGAGACTAAGCAACTGAAAGCAGGTCCTAAAGAAAGCATGAAAAAGTGAAGAGATGACAAAGGAAAAAATTATCAATTAATAAATAGCCAGGAAACCAGGACAATTAACTATTCGTAAATCTTAGCCGCTTCATATCTTATTTTACTAGATAACCAAACAGGACAATTAACTATTCCTAAATCTTAGCCACTTCATATCTGGATGTTGCTGCGGTATGTTTAGGAGTCAGAGAAGAGGTGTGGAAAGTTGCTGCGGTATGATTGTGACCACAAATGATAGGGGAAGTGTGGGTGATGGACACGTGTAAAGGGCTTCTTTACCTGCAACCTGGAGGGCTGTTGGATGTTGAGGATTACAACCGTAAATGTAAAATGTAGAATGCCTAAATTACGCAACTTCCAAAGTGAAGGGGTCATACGCTGAAGTAAGAGCAGGGAAAAAAGGCGCGAAACTTGGCGGATAAGCTAAACACAGTATGCATAGTAATAAGGAAGAAACGTGAAATCGAAAATAAGCATTGAAAAGTGGGGTTCTTTTAATAAACACCGACGTGTTTATTTTGTATGTTTTCCGATAAATGAAGTACCCAATTTAAGGAAATTGGGTACTCCTGACCGTATGATGGACGAAAGCCATAAAGAGCTGGTTGTTTATAAGACAACGGGTTTAACTATACTTTTTTTTCCGATAAATACATTTCTATTTAAGGCACCTTGGCTACTCTGTTCATGTAACGGCCCAAAAGGCATAAAGGGCTGGTCTTTTATTCAACAACGGGTTTATTTTCATTTTATCTAATAAATCATTGTGTCTTTAAGGCACCTTGGGTATTATGTTGTTGTAATGGAGGAAAGCCATAAAGAGCTGAAACTTTTAAATTGAAACACGCGTTTGAATATATGAATGGGCCTCTACGAAAAATGGGTTTAATCTTTACTTATAATGGGGAAAAGCCATACAGAGCTGGTTTTATTATCGAAAAACGCATTTCAATATAATGTTGTCAGATAAATAAATATTTTTGTAACGAAAATAGGTACTCCGTTCTTATACTTTTTTTTTCGATAAATACATTTATATATTTCTATTTATTAGTAAGAATTACTATTTATGTATAAAAACTTACTATTATTTGAACTAAACTTACTCTTTTAAAAGTAAGTTTGGGATATAAAGTAGTAATCTATTTATTTAAAAATTAAGTTTAATATTTATTCCAATTTACCTTTTGAGATATAAAAGTTACTAATCTATTAGGCTTAACTTACTATTTTAGATAGGAAACTTACTTCCATAATTTTAGGTGTTATTCTATTTAGGTGAATAGATCCAACAATAAATCAAATGATCGTTAAAAGTGCAACAACATGTTATATTAGATAAAAACTATTTCGCTACCATAACTATCGTTTAGTAGCTATCATATATGTATTGCAGAAGGGGTTTTTAGCAGAGACCCTCTCAATGGTTTCTAAACTTCTCATTCTTTTTTCTAGAATTTTGTATTTATTTAAATACATAAAAAGTAGTGGATTATAACCAACCCTATCACCAATCAAATTGAAATTTAAAATATTCCTACTATCTCTTAACTCATCCTACAACCACTCCTACAAATTCTCTAATCATCATCCCACGTTGGGTTATAACCAACCCTATCACCAATCAAATTGAAATTTAAAATATTCCCACTATCTCTTAATTTATCTTGCAACCACTCCTACAAATCCTCTAATCATCATCCCATGTTTTTCCTCACATTTCCCCCCACATTTCCCACTCCAATTAAGAGTCCTCCAAGAAACTCATTCGTATTTTTTAGTTAACCAAAACAAGAATTTATTATCTCTTTCATCTTTCTTGTGGTGTCAATCTTAGTCTTTAACTTAATTTCACCATAGAATATACCCGCCTACAAGCATTTCAACACCAATTAAACTTCAAACTCACAAGATTGTAAAGGAGGAATCATTTGTTTAGAAAACGAAACGTACACTGCAACGATTCCACACCCCAATTGGAAAAGTTTCAGCAATTTTGCGCTGCCGAAAGAGAAATCTCAAATTAAATTTGAAGGACAAAATCTAGGCTACACCGATTAAAACGTCGCTGGCATCAAATTAAAAATTCTGGTACTGTAATATTTTTTATTATTTTCAATTATTTCTAATACCATAATATGTCTATAATTTTTTTTTACCCTTTTACTGATCGAGTTAATTCCCCCACCCTCTCTCTCATTATTCTTTGTTTTTGGTTCTCTATTGATTTTGTAAATGTATTGATTTTATTTTATTTTTTGTGAGCAGTTATGGAAGAGATTATGTGCAGAGACTTTAACGAAAATCAACCTTCTTGCAAAGAACTGGAAGTATATTCTTGCCGGCTTAATTTTTCAAGTCGGCCACCTCTGCCCCTCCTTTTTGTCATTTTTTGCTTTTCTTTTAAGGTGATTTAGTCTTTTGCTTTCTTTATTTTTGCTCCTTTTATTTTCTGGGCTGGCGGATGGTTTTGATTGCATATTTGGTCGGCTGATGACTTTGTCAATAGTAGTGTCTTAAATTTCTAATAGCGGTGACATACATTTATATCAAATCAGTGCAATGTATTAGTATCACAAAATTCAACAGAGTTAATTAAATCAAAAGTTTTGACTTTCGTACTAAAAGTGGATTGGTGTGAAGAATGTTCGCACCTTCAAGTAAAATTATCAAATCGAATGTTTAGTATTTGTAAGTATTTCATTTTAATAACATTCAATTACATTCATTTGTAGAAATATATCATTCTTTTTTAATATAAATTTTTATTATTTTTTTAGGATTCATCTTTCCAAAAAAGACAGTTCTTAAATGATGTACATATTGTATCATATTTCAAGTTATTGTTAAGCAGATATTACATTTTAATTTTGTTGGTACAAATTTTACACCTATATTTGTTCACTCTTTTATTTTCATTTTTTTCAATAAAATCAGTACCGTGTGTAGCACGGGTATTCCCACTAGTATCTATATGTATTGTTGAGAGGGTTTTGGATAAGGAGCTTCCAAAATTGTCAAAAGTTTGAATGCTATTTTAATAGAATTTTACATTTTTATAATTAAAAAATGTTTATCTCTTAACTAATCATGTAACCGCTGCTACAGATCCTATAATCATGCTCATATTTTTCCCATATTTTCCTCACGTTTTCTCCACTACCCCATAAAATTCAAACTTCTAAACTTTAACTAACAGATAATAACCACCCCTGTAAAATGATATCTGCAAATTTCAATTCACATCTCACATTTATTACTGACACTTATCATATCACTAATAGTAATAACTAACCGTTAATTTAAGAAATTCGCAACTATGAAAGTCAAATATCCAAAATTTAGTAGCCTGTTTAAATTACAATTTTCACAATTCAATGTATCTTAATGTCATAATATATTTTACTCTCGCAATCATTCACAAATTATAAAGGGATTAAAAAATAAATAATTTTTTAATAAAAAATTAATTCAAAAGTAGTTAATTCACACACACACGCATACATATATATACATATATATTTTTTCATAATATAAACTAAAATTATAAAAAATTAGGAGGGCTAACTTTTTTTTTACACAAATATTTACACAATATGAATTAAAATTTTTAAAACTTTGGGAAGAAGGGACCAATGGCCCCGATTAGCAACAATAACGTCTTAGTTCCAAACCTGCAAGATTATAAAAGAGAAAATAACTGATTACAAAATGAATTTTATACTATGGTGATCCCACCCAAATGTAGTTATTTCACGCACGCACGCACACATATATACTTATATATATTCTCATAATATAAACTAAAATTATAATAAATTTGGAGGACCAATTTTATTTTACACAAATATTTATATAATATGAATTAAAATTTTTAAAACTTGGGGAGGAGGGCTATGACCTCCATTAGCCCCCATCGGTTCCATTATTGATTTCAATGGTATCTTAATTTCAAACCTGTAAGATTACAAAGAAAAAAAAATAACTGATCACAAAGCGAATCTCACATCATAGTGATCCCAATGAAATATTTTAAAAAGATTCAGCAAATTCACTTCAAAAAAATACAAGTCTTGCTGAACTTTTTTTGTAGTACGAATTCTTCAAAATTCAATAGAATTAATTAAACCACCAATATTAATTTTCATACTAAAAGTTGATTGGTGTAAAAAATGTTCGCACCTTTGTACAAGATTATCAAACCGAATGCATAATATTGGTAAGTATTTCATTTTAAAATCGAATAAAACATGCAATTACATTTATTTCTATCCATATATCATTCATTTTCTAATATAAATTATTATTATCATTTTAAGATCCATCTTCTGCAAAAACACAATTCTTGAATGATTTATAGTTTTTGTCATACTTTGAACTATTGTTAGACAAATCTTAAATTTTAATTATGTCGGTATAATTTTATAACTTTTTTCAAATTAAAATGGTATAATCTTTTAATTTATTTTAATAATGTAAGCACCGTGCGTAGCACGGATATTCACACTAGTTGTCCTTGTATGACCGAGCCTAAGAGTTTGAGCATGTTTTGGTTGAATGTTATAATTCAAAATTTGGGGTTTGGAGGGAATAGGTTATATCCATTGTAATCAAAACTCAAACAAAGGTGGGGATAAGTCTGGTTGTCACAATGAACTATATAAAGTGAATTTTTTATTTATTTGTACAATGCTACCTTATTTTTACATGCATCAGAATGGATTGATTACAAGTTGCATTTGCTTGCCTTTTGTTAGAATTTTGGCTAATTAACAAATTATACTAATTGTAGAAAAGTAAGTTTGTAATCATTTTCAATTTTTGAAAAGTTTGAAAGTTTGGATAACAATAACAACAAATCTTCCTAGTTACATGTAGAATATCAATTGTTTCTATATCACAATTTTTATAGTTTAACACTTATGAATATAATAAGATAAAATTATTATTTTATAATATGATAAAATTTTATTATTTTCTAAGGTTATGCGAAAGGTCAATATATTTTTCACAGAATATTTTAAAATATATAAGTACAAAAGAATATTAAATTATACATATAATCATGTATTATACAAGTATGTTACGAGTATTTACTAACTAATGTACTAAATTTTAATCATTTATAAAATATTTTATTGTTATTTCTAATAAGCTTCCTAGTATTGATTTGGTATAAGCCATAAAGGATTCAGTGATTTGAGTCAGCTACTTCTGTGTTAATTTTGACTGTGGTTAACAAACTCAATGATTTAGTCCGTCTACTTTAGGTTAGTGGGAAATATAGGTCGCAGTTGGCTGGAATAAAATTGTAATAAACCCGTTTTTCAATAAAAAATGAACTCTTTATGACTTTCCTCCATTATAAGAATAGAGTACCCATTTTCCTAAAAAAAATTATTTATCGGATAAAATAAAAATAAACCCATTTTTCAATAAAATCCTAACTCTTTATGCCTTTCCTCTATTATAAGAACCGTGTACCCATTTTGTCATAAATAAATTTATTTATCGGATAAAAAAATTATTTATCGAAAATATAAAAATGAACCCGTTTCTCAATAAAATATCAGCTCTTTATGGCTTTACTCCCTTATAAGAAAAGAGTATCCATTTTGCCATAAATAAATTTATTTATCGGATAAAATAAAAATAAACTCTTTTTTCAATAAAAAACCAGTTCTTTATGACTTTCTTCCATTATAAGAATATAGTACCCATTTTTCTAAAAAAAATATTATTTATCGAATAAAATAAAAATGAACCCGTTTTTCAATAAAATATCAACTCTTTATAGTTTTTCTCTATTATAAGAATAGAGTACCCATTTTTTCATAAATAAATTTATTTATCGAATGGAAAAAAATATTTTTTAATAAAACATCAATTTTTTATGGCTTTCCTCCATTTACTACAACAAAAAAGAGTATTAGCGACAACAACTTTAGCAAGAAGTAGAAAACTTGACGCTATTAAGAGGCTTATAGCAAGGAAAAGGACAATGCCTCACCAAAAATTGGCGCCATCACATACTCTGCGAGGGCAAAGACTTTTCTCGCTTAAAATTCTCACCAAAATGAGTGCGGGAAAGCTTCCCTCCAAATACTGATTCTAGTGGGCCAAAGTTTATGTTATTGGTGAGAAATTATGGGTGCTTTTTTGTGAAAATTTCAAAATTTTGCTCCCTTCCAATTTTTAGCAGAGCCGTGCATTGAAAATTTTTTAACCATTCCCGGCACAGCACTTGTTAAGTGCAGCACCACATGAATTCCAAGCCTTCCATACTTGCAAGGCTACTTTCCCAAATATATTGTTCTCAATCAGAGCCGTCGAAAGTTCAATCGCAACCTCCCCTGCACCTTTCTCCTTCTATCTCTCTTTCCCTCTCTATCAATTTTCAGTTTCCCGTAGACATATGGTTCCCCTCTTCCTCTCTAGCATCCAGATCTGAATTTATACAATCATGGACACACTTTAAAGACCCTTCTGATGCAATGGCAGACTTCAAGGAAAAGCGATGGTGTAGGTTTTTTAAGCAGATATGTTATTTTCATCTCTGTTTTGTCAATTGCCTTTTTCTTGCATTTTTGGTCAATTTAACAATCGCAAGATAAACTTTTTAAAATTGTAGGCTTCTACTTTAGTGGATTAGAGTGAATGGGCATCTCAGTTGGAGTAGAGAAAGGGGTCTTACTGGAAGGCAAAGTGAAAATGGCCCGTCAAAATTTCAGTTCAGGTAGTCTCCAACATATTTTCATCCTAGAATTCTTCCTTCCACGATTTGATTTTCCCCTGCTTTGTCGTATTGTTCAATCTCCTCTCTTTACCACTCTCACTTCCATTCCTCCATACCTCTCATTGCCCAGCCCTAATTGTCCCCTTTTGTTGTCCCAAACCCCCTATATCTTACACAATTTTTGAATGCTAAACACTGATTATGACATGTTCTAAGATTTAAGCCTTATTTTTTCGGTGACTTAACTGAAATTTTGGATGATTTTCTACTCCGGTTGGTGATTAGGATTGATGGTGTAGGTGATTTTACTTGTCTTTGGACTGGTTTGTGGTGGTTCATCATTATCTATTGTTTTGTGTTTCGGTGTTGTAGGACCATTCGTGAAGCATATTTTTTCCCTTCCTTTGGGCTAATTCTAATGCTTTCATTGCGCTGCATGTGATTCTCTTAGGTGATACCTTCTTTTCCTCCTGAATGTTTGTGCAAGTTTTGCATTTGGTCTTTTGCCTTTTTGATGATTTAATTTTGTTGTTTATTTCTTAACTAAAGATCTAGTAAATAGAATATAGTTTTCTTTTAAGTGAACATACTGGACAAAAATAATAAGGATTAGAAAAAAAGGATCTCATTGGCTATTTGCACCTTGGAAGCCTTGTTGGCAGTAAAAGCTAATTCCTTTTTTCAAGTTCATTTCATGCTTTCCAAGTCCGAATGTTACACTTGCTTAGCTACTTCTCAATTTTGAACGAGCTGCAATGGGTGAATGCATTAACTATTTTTGTGTTAAAGGAAACAGCCTTGGCGTTACTTTACAATTGGTTTCATGTCAATTGGGGTCATAATGATTTCTTCATCTTAAGTACATGCTACCAACTTGTAGTTTGAAATTCAGTTCACATTTTGTACTTGTGGTTAATAAAAGTGATCCTTAGCATTTCTTTTAAAGTCCCTCATTTTCATTTCTTTTCATGCAACAATATGAGGATCAATGTCTTAGTTGATATATGTAGGCTAATGCAGGTTTAATTTATCTAACTACCAATGTAAATTTCAGTTTAATAATTTTTTTTCCATTGGACTCTGTAGGTTGATGGTGGATTGTAGTAAACCTGGCTATGAAACTCTTACAAGCTACTTCGATTATGAACTTCGCCAATTAATGCAAACATGATACTGACTGTTTATCGGCACAGGGTTTATCTTAGCATTTGTTATCCCTGACAATTTTGATTGTATATATTAAAGCCTAATTAGGATTTGATTTGAGTATCTTTGTACTTTGTACTGTTGATAGTATTGGTTGTAATATATTGTTGCTCGTTTTGTATTTGTAATGACAAATTGGTTTGTTATTTCGTATAAAATTTTTGCTATATCTCAATATTGACATTAATGATGCCTCTTGCTAAAAAAATGATTGAAAAAGAAAAGTAGCAACTACAGTCACAAAGCTGCTTTTGGCAACTTTCTTGCAAGAAAATCATTTAGTTGGATTTGATCGTCTTTGGTAAGGGGTCGATGGTTTCTAATTAAAGAAGTTACTTGTTTATGATAAAATGGGCACTCTTTTCTTATAATGGAGAAAAGTCATAAAGAGTTGGTGTTTTATTGAAAAATGAGTTTATTTTTATTTTATCCAATAAACAAATTCCTTTTTGCTTTCACAATGGGTACTCTGTTCTTATAATGGAGAAAAGTCATAAAGAACTGGTGTTTTATTAAAAAAATGAATTTTTTTTAAATAAATATGTTTATGAAAAAATGGGTACTCTGTTCTTAAAATGGAGGAAAGTCATAAAGAGTTGGTGTTTTATTAAAAAAATGGGTTTATTTTTTTATCTGATAAATAAATTTATTTATGGGAAAATGAATACTCTACTCTTATAATGGAGGAAAGCCATAAAGAGTTGGTCTTTTATGGGAAAGTGATACTTTACACAAAGTGACCGGGATTTGGTTTATAAAATAATCCCAAATAAAAATTTAGAATGAATTTATTTGTTTTGAAAGTTATATAACGGTCGTTAAAACTCTAGAGATTGGCAAAAAAATTTTGGGGTTGCAGAAAGGCAGAGCGAAGAAGGAGAAGAATTGAGTTTTTTGTCCGTTGCAATTGTTCCGTTAAAAATGGCTCTATTTGATTTTACCCATTTTTTGTTGGGTAAATCATTGGTTCTAACGATCAATTCTTCATTTCCTATCAATTAGATTTATTGCATCCTCAAGATTTCGTAATTTTTGCCAATTAGGGACAATTGACGGGAAATGAAGAATTGATCGTTAGAACCAGTGGTTTTACCTAACAAAAATGGATAAAATCGAATGGAGCCATTTTTAACGAAACAATTGCAACGGACAAAAAGTTCAATTCTTCTCCTTCTTCTCTCTGCATTTCTCCAACCCAAAATTTTTTTGCCAATTTCTGGAGTTTTAACGACCGTTATACAACTTTCAAAATAAATAAATTTATTCTAAATTTTTATTTGGGATTATTTCATAAACCAAATTGTGGTCAATTTCTGTAAAGTATCACTTTTCCATAAAAGACCAACTCTTTTTGGCTTTCCTCCATTATAAGAACAGAGTACCAATTTTTTCATAAATAAATTTATTTATCGGATAAAATTAAAATAAATTCATTTTCTAATAAAAAATCAGCTCTTTATGGCTTTGCTCCATTATAAGAACAGAGTACCCATTTTTCCATAAATAAATTTATTTATCAGATAAAATAAAAATAAATCCATTTTTCAATAAAACACCAGCTCTTTATGACTTTTCTCCATTTTAAGAACAGAGTACCCATTTTCCCATAAATAAATTTATTTTTCGGATAAAATAAAAATAAAATCATTTTTCAATAAAACACCAACTCTTTATGACTTTCCTTCATCAAAAGAACATAGTACCCATTTTTCTATAAACAAATTTATTTATCGAATAAAATAAAAATAAACCCGTTCTCCAATAAAATACCAGTTCTTTATGGCTTTCCTCCATTATAAGAACAAAGTACCATTTATAGGTAAAATTGTTGGTTCTAACGATCAATTTTTCATTTCCCGGCAATTGTCCTTAATTGGCTAAAATTACGAAACTTTGAGGATGCAATATGTTTGGGGTGAAATTTTGAGGATGAAATTGGCCAACTACCCAAACTTTGAAGATGAAAAGTGCATTTTTTCCTATAAGATATTTAATCAAATATTATTTCTTGTCTTAATTTTAGTTATGACTGTACTACATATTTATTAAATAGACATACCTTTATAATTAAAGTTAATATTTGATATTTTAGAATGCCATATATTTAAATAGATGAAAATTATTTTGAATATAACATATTAAAATAATTTTATTTGTCAATCATTTTGGCCCCTCCTCCAAGGAAAAAATCTTGGCTTCGTCACTGCTTAGGAGGAAATTGGGGTCTATTGCTAATAAAAGATTGTGAAAATTTACCTTTATATCCTAATTATTTAAAAAAATCTAATGAACAAATTTTGCAAAAAAAATATTGTTTCTTACCAACAAATTAAGTAACTAATAAAATCACCCGTAATGTTGCTTTAACATATTTAATTTATGTTAAATACAAATTTTACCAGTTTCTCTTTCGTAAAAATATCAGTGTAACACTTTTTCAATTTTAGTTACAAACATTTATGTATTTTACATAAATGTAGTGATTCAGAATAAAATGCCCATAAATAGCTAGTATTTTGTTGATGTAATGCAAAAAGTTCATAAAGAGTTGGTATGTTATGGGCGCAATCTTTTTTGCTTTCACATATTTAAAATTTGTTAAATGCAAAATCTATCAGTTTCCCTTTCGTAAAAATATAAGTATAATACTTTTTCAATTTTAGTTACAAACATTTATGTATTTTACATAAATATAATGATTCAGAGTAAAATACCTATAAATAGTTAGTATTTTGTTGATGTAATGCAAAAAACTCATAAAGAACTGGTATGTTATGGGCAAAATTTTTTTTACTTTCACATATTTAAAATTTGTTAAATGCAAAATCTACCAGTTTCCTTTTTGTAAAAATATAAGTATAATACTTTTTCAATTTTAGTTACAAACATTTATGTATTTTACATAAATATAATGATTTAGAGTAAAATACCCATAAATAGTTAGTATTTTGTTGACGTAATGCAAAAAACTCATAAAGAGCTGGTATGTTATGGGTAAAAACTTTTTTACTTTCACATATTTTAAATTTGTTAAATACAAAATTTACTAGTTTCCCTTTCGTAAAAATATTAGTGTAAAACTTTTTTAATTTTAGTTACAAACATTTATGTATTTTACATAAATCTAATGATTCAGAGCAAAATACCCATAAATAGTTAGTATTTGGTTGATGTAATGCAAAAAACTCATAAAGAGCTGGTATGTTATGGGCAATATGCTTTCTACTTTCACAAAAATCAGTTTATGTTAAATACAAGACAACTAATTTCCCTTTCGTAAAAACATTAGTGTGACAGTTTTTCAATTTTAGTTACAAATATTTATGTATTTTACATAAATGTAATGATTCAGAATAAAATATCCATAAATAGATAGTATTTTGTTGATGTAATACCCATAATCGGGAGAATCAATTGGAATTCACTGTTCCTCAGCCTTGTACGCTTTATGTAAAGTAGAGATATTTGTATTCAATTAAATGTGAAACAGACAACAATCTGTCTTCCCACGAATCCAATTTTCACAAATGTTAATATTTTACTAATATAACAATTAAAATCAATTTTAATAATTTAAATTTAGTAGGTTAGATAAAAGTTGTTAGAAAAGTGAGAAACCAAAAGAAAAATAACTCAAATTTATTAAAAGTCCAAAAATGATTCAGTACTTCAGCTTTAGAAGTTCTCCAAATGACTATATATTAGAACGTTGTAGACACCAAATTTTGAATAATTTATATGTGGCATCTACTTCATGATTTTTATTTTAGATTGCTTGCATTTTAGTTCGTTATTGTGTGTTATGATATTTTAGTTTTATTCATTTTCGCCCTTTTAGTTGACCTATTTCATTTGCTATTTATTCTTGTTTACTTTTAGTTTTAGTTTTTAGTTTTAGCTTTTAAGTTTAAAATTAGCATAGAGATTTTAGGAAAAAGAAAAGGAAAACATCAAAAATATGTTTTAGTCATTTTTGTTTTTATTCAATGTTTTCTTGAAGAAAAATGAAAAATCATGAAAAAAATGAAAAAAAAGAGAAAAAAGGAAAAAAAGGAAAATTTGTCCACAAAAATATGTTTATGTCTTTAAATTCAATCTTTGGGCACTTTAGTTATTTTTATTAAGTTATTTTGAGAAAAAGAAAATGATGAAAAATGAAAAATGAAACAAAAAAGATGGAAAAGTGGCCATTTTTGTTGTTTTTAGTTGTTTAGTTTTTAAATTATTTTCATTATTATTATTATTATTACCTGATTTTGGCAATTTGTTATTATTATTATTATTTATATCATTTCTGTATTTATTAAGTTATTAAGTTAAAAAAAAAAAAAAAAAAGAAAAATGATACGCGGCAGCAAGCTGCGTTTTACGCAGCTTGCAAAGGAAATCTGGGGAGCTCCTTGGATGGCAAATATAGAAGGATGGCTGAGGTTTTAGGGCTGGGGGTCCTGTATAAATAGAAAAAGAAAAGAAGTAGCCGAAAAGAGGGATTTTGAGGGAGAGAATCGACGGGAAACAAAAAAAAACTAAGCAAGGGTTTTAGAAAGGGGTTTTCAGGGCAAAAACAAAGCACAGAGAGCTAGTGTAGGAGGAGAAGAGTGAACGGCTAAGGGGGGAATTCCAAGTAAAAGAAAGGGCAAGTAGTTCGTGAAGGAGAAATCCAGCACCTCCATAGTCGGCTACTACTATCGTTGGAAGGCAAAGCTGCCCGCTGAAGATCTTCCCAAGCTGCCTCATTTTGCTGTTCAGGTATATGGATGTTTGCTTCCTCTTTTCAAATCTTTTTAATGTTAACATTGTAGCCTTGCCATGTTTGGGTTTGAAACTTTTGATTTTTGGAAGAAGGTAATGGGAAGAACATCGTTGGCTTATGGTTTGTATTTTAAAGCTGTGAACTTTTGATGTTTTTTGGCATGTCGGGCATGGTAGGGTCTGAAATTTGTTGGGTGTCAATCATATTCCGTTCCTAGATTGAAATTCAATAGCAAGTTCCTAGCTTTGAAAAGGAAGGATTTTAGCATGGCCTGTCCATTTGATTTGTCGAATACAACCATGAAGAAAAGTAGCTTGTTTCGTTTTTAATCATCTGGTTTGGTTCGGACGTTGGAGCTTTTGTCTTGGTTGTTGTTGGAACTTTTTGTTTGGACTGAAATCTGGGATTTGTTGCTCAGTTTATGCACCACATGCACGCCCAAGCCAAAATTCTGATATTCAGCTTGAGTTGATGAAATAATAAGAAAGTTATAACAGTTTTTGTCCGTCCTTTTCTGCATTTTTTTTCCTTTCCAGATTTATCGTATGGTACCTTTCCAAGTTTCTGGTCATTTGATTGTAATCATCATGAAGTTTTGTTGCTCAATTTAAAATTGTGATGTTAAGATAAGAAATATCTAATATAAGCTGCGCATTTGAATCAAAATCTGGTCTTCATGGAAGAGAAGGTCGTGTCTAAAATTTTGCAGCAAGTGTTCGTGACATTTAGTGGTGTTTTGTCCTTCCCCTTTCCCTTCCCCAAGTTTGTGCCTCTAGATTCTTGCATTTGGTTTGTCCTACCTGAATTCGTTTAGGCTGAGCAAGGGAGTTGCTGCAATAGAAAATTTCAGCAAGTTTCACTCTCGGTTTGCTGAAAATTTTCATTCATAGGCAATGGTTTCAGTTTTCGTTTATTCGTTGGAGTGTTAAATGTTCTTGATTGGAGATGATTAGAAGGGTTTGCATGAACTTTGTTTGCCAAAAGATTGCATTTGATGATAGAAGTTTGTGGACAAAATGCAGCTGGCTGTTTTCTTTAAGTTGCAGAAGCAACATTGACCAGAAAATTGCAGAAAGTTGCGGCACTTTTTTCCTCTTTTATTGCTGTTTTGCTGTTTAGTTTCTACCCTTGATGATCAGCTCTTTTTCTTGATTCAATCGTGCAATGAAATGGTATGTTTGGGCGATGTTTGATAGGCATGAAATCTGAAATTTGGAGAACTTGCTTGCATTATGAAACGGGTAAAAGCTGTGGCTGGAAATTGCAGAATGCTATTTCAATACTGACATGATCTTTGGCCTGAATTTACCAATGTTTAAACACAATGATTGTGGGTCATAAGCTGTCTTCATGCGCATGCTATTGCAATAAAAAGAAACCAACAGTTTTGCTTGGTTCATGGTTGCCGAAAGGAAAAACTCTTGCTGCACTTTGTTTGTTTCTTTTTGCTGTTATCTCTTTCGTTTTTGGCAGCTATCGTTCCAGTTTTTTCGGCCTTGATTCTGTAATAAAAACATGATATTTGGTTTGGTAGATGTTTGGGAATGGTATCTTGTGTTTTGGAGTCGAAATCCGTAAATGAAAGTTGAATGATATTTGGTTTGGTAGATGTTTGTTTTTGGTCGAAAGTGGTTGCAGAAATTTCAGTCTTTTTTCTAACGTTTGCATGCATGAAAATTTCAGGAAAATTACACTTTGGTCCCTCAAGTCTCTTTTGTTTCACTTAGGCCCATAAGATTGGGAAATTTCTTCAATTTTGCCCTTTTACCATGCTAGTTTTCCTTGGCCTGTTTTTGTTTGATTCGTGAATAGATTTTTGGTGAATTCTTAGAATGAAATAAGAAGATTCAAGGGGTTTTGGGAGCTCATAGTTTGATTTTTTCGGTTAAGATCATGACTGATTTTCTCGTTTAACTCTAACGAATTGTTTTTTCCATGTTACTTTTGAGAAGTTTGGCGATTACTTTGATAGATTTTACTCTTGAGCCACCATTTTAGTTTAGAACTCTCATTTCCAATTGGCTTTTTGTCCACTCTAATCTCTTGAGTTTCAATGTGTTTTTTATGGAAGAAATTCATCAAAAATGATTCTTCAATCTTTCTTTTCTCTTTCAATTGGATTCAAATTTTATGATTCATGGGTTGTTTAATCGTTTAAATGTTCTCAATGTGTCAATTTCATGTTTTAGGTTGATTATTTGAGATGCCTTGATCCCTTACATTCCATTTCCTGGCAATTAGGTCCTAAAGTGTTTGCATTTCAATTATTGTTCGGCTTTATTATTATTTTGGAGACCTTTGAAATTCTTAAATGTTTCGATTGAGCTCGAATGGGTGACTAGTGTTGCAATTGTTTCCCTCTTACATGGCAATTTGCTTTGGCATGTTTTTATGTGATTTTTGGATAATGTTTAACAAATTTCTAGGATAAAACCATAGAAGCTTAATAATTTGGAAGAGTTTATAGTTTTAGCTCCGTTTCATTTTAATTTTGCTTAGTTAATCTTTTATTTAACTTTAATAGATAATTTTCCATTTTTTTCCTTTCGTGATTTTCTTGCATTTGATTGAGGCAGATTACACCTTAGATCATTCAACTTAGCATTCTATTTTAGATTTTGAGACCTTTCATTTGGGATTGAACTTTGCTTGCATGTGCATGGTCTATTTCATATCTAATTTTTGTTTTCGTGATTAATTACCATTTTCGTGTCTAATGGTTATTTTATGCGTTTATTTGACAATTTAAGTGGTACCTTGACCTTTTTATTATTTTGGAGGGTAAATTAGTAACTTCACTACATTAGGGCGTCGATTCAAGGGAGGTACATTCTACCCCTTTATTTACACTTCGTTTGACTCTACGTGCTCCTACGTGTTACATGAATATGCATGTCTACTTCGCTTTCCTTATCTCCTTGCATGCATTTACTGGCTTTTACTTTTATTTAAGATAGGGCTCGGAGAGCCTCTGGACCATTTCCCCTTCCCCTTTATGCTTTTATGGGGTATGTGTACACCTCTTGGCTTGTAATAGATAGGGCTCGGAGAGCCTCTGGTCCATTTTCCCTTCCCCTTTATGCTTTTATGGGGTATGTGTACACCTCTTGGCTTGTAATAGATAGGGCTCGTAGAGCATCTGGTCCATTTCCCCTTCCCCTTGGTTGCTTGCTTTTGTTGTTACATGTTAAATTGCTTTAGTAGGCTCTTGCATCTAGTCGAGCATGCTAAGTGCTACGTGCTACGTGTTTACGAGCGTTTTGGCATGTCTACTTGCTTTCATAACCATGAATGAATGGAATGGATGAATGTACGTCACCACACTAGTCCAACGCTAGTTGTGGCTCGTTATTTCATTAGGAATTCATAGAAAGGGCTAGTCCAACGCTAGACCCAATAAGATTTTTCCTTTGTTTTTCATTCATGCATTATTTGCCTGTTCACTACATATCACGCATTTTCCTTAGTTTTATCATTTGACATGATCCTCGACCCTCCTTCTCCCCTCATTTTAGGTTTTGCATCCCATACTAGCTATAGGGTTCATTTTGCTTGAGTGTCCCCTTCTGATAAGGGAAACGAGCGAGTGTGGCTACCCGATAGCCTTAGCACGCTAGTTTTGCCTTCTAATCAAAGGGTAAATCAAAGTCGAAAAGTTAGGAGTCAACCCCCGTACCCGACTTGTTGCATTCCTCTAGGATCATACTTTCATTTTTTATCACCTACATACTCTTTTAATCACATTTTTTCACATTTCTCAAACCATACCTTTTTACTACATGTTACCTATCACTTGCTTATTTTCACTTCACAAATGAAATTCCACTTTACCTTCTATTTCTATTATTCTATTTTCATACACTTGCACACGAAAATACTTGAACTTTATACCATTTCACACGAGCACCTTTATACAATTTCACACAAGCACTTGCACTTACACTTCTTTCATACACCTTCACACTTGCGCACTCGAATCTCATTTGCATTAATCGACCTCTATGAGGTTTTCCTTTGTTGGCCGCCACAATTCATGTGGTTTGGGACCACAAGCCTCATAAGAGACATCGTAGCATCTAGGATTGCATTTTCCTTTCCGTTTTGCATTCATATAGTCATATCCAACGTGCGAACATACATTGGGTAGAAAACTAGGAAAGGTAAGGTTAAGTCGCGCAACTAGCCTTGGCTAGGTCAAAGGGGTGCCTTGGATTCTATCCTTGCCTTCCCCTTTGTCAAACGTGACTCCCGAACCTTTTTCTTTGGCTTACGTAGACTAGGAGTCGTTTTAAAAAGGGTTTATTACTACCTGACTTTAAAACTCATTTTTGGGTGACTTGGTATACCCTAACTCTATACCAAGTGGCGACTCCATTTTTCAAAAAACCCTTTTTGAACTTTATATGGCCAAACCGTCGCTTTATCAAGTCCCATGGCCTTTATTTTCATTTTGCACACGTTCACACCACACAACACATCACAACACACATTCAAAAAGTGGGGCGCGACAAACGTCTATAATCAAAATAGATTAGATAATTAAAAAACTTAATATTTTAAATATTTATTTTCTTTAGTTTCATTTCTTAAAGGCTCTCAACTCGTTATTTAATAATGATCATATGTTGCTTCAAAGCCAAGCTGACTGTGTTTAGTACTGCTTACGCTTCATCTTCGGTGTTTTATTCCTAGGCCCATTATATTTATGTTAATTCCGTGACACCCCAATACATTTCCAGCTTCTACAGTACCCTACATTTCCAAACCGTGGTTATAAGTCACCACTTCCTTTTTTACAAACATTCCCTTCATGATCCCTACTTGTCAGGTTGCAACGTGGTGGCCTCTGTGCCATATTCTTTACTTTCCACACCTATATTCGATTAGGTGAACACACTACAGAATTTACCCTTCATATCTTATCTTACTATAAGATAAACAAAGGTCCAAAGTTACTGTAGCAACTCCCCTTGCTGACACGTGGCACTATGGGTAAATTTTGAGTTTTCTCTTTTGCTTTCTCTATGGATTTGACATTGCTTTATAAGGTTGACTAGGGGAGTAAGATTCTCTACCTACGGTTATAAGGTTGAAATATTTTTAATAGACTTTTCAAACTCTAGATTTTAGAGAGATATAATTCAATTGGAGTATCATTTACATAATCATTTCAACTTATATATGACAAATTAAATTTAGTTTTTTGAATTACAACGTTATTATCATTATTATTATTTGAATTTATATTTATATTTATTTCTATATGAATTATCATTTAAAGTTATATTTGACAAATTAAGTTGCATTTGTTAAAACTTGTCGAATTGCATGGATTTTTCAAATTGTTATATTCTTTGACATTTTATTATTTTTTTTAATGTAACGAAAAAGATTATTTAAAACTAATTTCATCTTATTATAAAGAAAAATATTTTTACCGCTGCTTAATATAGTGCGCAATTTCCTGTTTCAAATTTATTTTAATTTGTTCATATTAAAATATTTGGTAGCATTTGATTTTATGTTCATATATTTTTGTTATCAATTCTATTTTAATTCATTTATACCTTAATATGTATTTTTTATTACAATTAATTTTTTCCTTTGTTAATCAAACAAATGCATTAACGTCTAAATGACAAAAATTTGTGTATCTTTGTTATATTTCATTAAAATGCTCTTTGTTGTTGTTTGGTAACCGTTAGATTTGCAATTTTTTTCTTATTTTCTATGCTGTTAGATTACTAAATTAAATAAAGCTTATTTATTATAAGTTCTAATTTGGAGAGAAAAACGTTTTTCCAAACTTATTGCATTATTAGATTATTCAACAAGCCAGCTTACAGATTGCTTGGTTCTCCTATTTTTCCTCTGCTTTGCTTGTAATAAGTCATAAGTCAAATAATGCAATCATTCTTCAACTACTTAATTTTTTCTCAATTAGCTAACTAGATTAGATACATACATTTTTCTTCAAAGTTAGGTTGTCCTTCACAAGAAAGTCAACCTTTTGATGAATTATCAATTGTACTTCATCTATTTATAGCCATTAGATTGAAAGACAAGTAGTAGCTTAGTTTAACTTTCATAGATTACCATTTTAGATGAAATTATTATCAACAAACTAACCTTGAATAGTATAATACACACCCTTACATACACTTTTTTTTTTTAAAACAAAACTCTTTTATTTATTTATTTGAAGCAAAGTATAACTGATGAAAGACGTAGAGCAATGCTTCTTACACGGCTATGGTTTTTACTAATCTAATATAGGGTAGTTGGAGCCTATTGAGTCTTGCCAAACCAAGAATGTCTCTGGGAAGTTGGGGTGCCAAAAACGTCAAAACACATTGTGATGAACTTGCTAGGTTGGCTAGTTCATTAGCCACCGCATTGGCTTCTCGAAAAATGTGTTGAAAGAAAAACTGCTTGCCGCGAGCTATCTCCAGGGCGCGAGATACTATCTGCCACAACCTCCAAGGAACTTGACACTCTCCATTCAACATTTGCACCAAGGGTTTTTAATCCATTTTAATTTCTACGCAGTGCCAGCCTCGCTCCGAGCAAAGCTTGATACCTTCAAGGAGAGCCATAGCCTTTGCCTCTATGGCTCTGTTTGGATTGTAAATTATTTGAGATATTTTTACTGTAGAAATTTTTGTGATGTGATGTATGTGAGATAAAAAGATAATTGGGAAGATAAAAAGGTGTGTTAGAAATTGTAATAGTGATGTAAGCAAATAAATTTTGGCAAATAATCCTCTATCCAAACAAACCCATATATATTAGTTCTAATCCCAAAAGCCATTGAGAATCCAACTAGAACATTTCCAAAAGAATCTCGAATTACTCCACCCCGTCCCGAATAACCGGGGTTACCTAAAGAAGATCCATCCGTATTTAGCTTAATGAAACCGGTGGCCGGAAGACTCCAGCAGAGAGCAACTGGGACCTTGGAACTCGCTCGATGCAAACGAGGCAGTAGTCCTGAATGTACCAGTGATAAGTCCTCTTTAGCAACTTGAGTAAAAGGAAAGGCATGCGAGATGGACCAGAGCGATACTTGGACATTCCGACAAACTTGCATTGGGCTAATGTGAGCCCCCTCATAGATCCAGAGATTTCTGGCTTTCCATATTTCCCAACAAATAATGGCTGGTAAGATTATGTATAGTTACCCCATAGCCGAGTTTGATGCGTAAGACCACCAATGCTGCAGCCTCAGCAGAATACCCGTTAAGGGTCAAACCGGGAGGTGAAGAGACCGAGTAAAAAAGTCCCAAACTATCATAGCAAAGGAACAAGCCGATAGCACATGATCCCGGGATTCCTCATTTGGCAAAATTGACATTTTGAAGAAAGTTGATACCCAAAGGAGTTCAAAGTTTCTGGGAATTGCAAAAACTCATTCAACAATTTCCACATGAAGATGGAGATTTGGCAAGAATACGATGGTCCCAAATTAATTTTCTGGACCCTAAACATGAGCGCTTAGGCTATATTAGTTGTACCACTGAGGAGATCGAGAACTGTCCAGATGGTGTAAGAGTCCAGACCCACTTCCCTCCCTGGTCATCCAGATCTTTAGAGAATTGATCAACCACGGTATGAACTGAGAGCATACTCCTCCAAACCCTCGAGAAATTGCGATTTCCACGGGCCGCAACATCGTAGCTAGAGCGCATGAATCTAGTCCACAGCGAGCAAGTGTTATGATACTGCCACCACAGCTTGCAGTTGAATGCATTTTGCATGTTAGTGAAGCTACGCAGGCCAAGCCCATCCTCATTAGTAGGAAAGCACAGATCTCTCCAACGCCGCCAGTGATGCTTAGGGCCCATCTCCGAAGCTCCCCAAAAGAAATCGGCCATGACTTTTTCCAGTTGTTTGAACACAATCTTGGGAGGATCCATCACCGCCAAAATGTGCAGGGGGATAGAGGAGAGCACATGCCGGATTAAAATTAAATGGCCCCCTTGCGACAGAAGCTTCTTCTTCCACCCAGCAGTTTTTACTACAAATTTTTCAATCAAGAATTGAAAATACTCTCTCTTCTGACGCCCTTTGTCTAGATTGTACCCTAAATACATGAAGGGGAAGGCACCATGTCTAAAACCTGTAGTATGTTGTATGAAATGAGCGTGAGCAACACCACACCACTTAGAGGGAATAAAGAAACCTTTTTGCCTATTTATTTGCTGCCCTTGATCCATTCTAGTAAGTGTCCAAGAAAGCCATCAGGTTGCGCACCGATCTCCTATCCCCCCTTGAAAAGATAACTGTGTCATCGGCAAAGGATAGATGAGTGACTTGCAAGCAGCCCCGCGGCAGAGAATAAGGAGAAACACTGCCTTCCTACACTATCTTGTTCAAACCCCTGCTCAAAGCCTCGGATGCAAGGACAAATAAAATAGGGGACAAAGGGTCTCCTTGCTTGAGCCCTCGTGATGCCTGGAAGAAACCCTTTGCTTTACCATTAACCAAAACAGAAAATCAACTTTGGGAAAGATTGTTAAGAATGAGCGTAATAAATCTGGAGTGGAACCCAAATTGTCTCAGCAACGACATTAGAAATCCCCACGAAACTCTATCAAATGCATGGTTCGCCAACTCGGCCGAGTCCGTTATGACTCGGCCGAGTCCGTTATGACTCGGCCGAGTCATAACCGGAACGGTAGGTGCCGTTCCGATACCGATACCCGAAACACCGATTACACCATATCCGATTTGAATCGCTCCGAATCAGCCGATATCCTCCGAATTAGCACCGTGTAGCAAGATAACGGCCAAATTCTCGGATTCGACTCGGATATGTACCAGTAAACAAGTTTAAATAGCAACTGGGAAACCAAAACTAAACAAAAAAGGAACCGACACGAAAGGACACAAAAGGCATCAGACCACAACTAGCTACGGCTGTTGCAGAGCCTTTTACAAAACCAAACAAAACTACAATTACCAAAGGTGGTCCACAAACTCCACACGGTTGTTGCAGTCTTTTCCCATGCTTTATTTTTTCATTTTTCAGCCACAAAGACAAGCTTTAGGGAAAAGTGGGGATAAAGAGAACCATACCAGCAATTCCTCCGTAATCCATCAGCTTCACTCCAGAATAAAAGTGACGGTCGGCTGGAGAAACAAGTCGATCGGTTCTTCAATTTCTTCATCATCCGGCTGCGGTTCATATCTGTTGACGGCCGGCTCACATCTGTCATCGTCCGGCTCACATCTGTTGACGTGTGGCTGCGGCTCACATCTGTTGACGGCCGGCTGAAATTTCCATTGGAGAACAAAATATTGTTCAATGAGCCGGCTCTTCAATTATAGAAAGGGAAAGCAAAAGAAAGAGTAAAAGTGACGGCCGGCTCTTCAATTTCTCACATCTGTTGACGGCTGGCTGTGGCTCACATCTGTTGACGGCCGGCTGAAATTTCCATTGGAGAACAAAATACTGTTCAATGAGCCGGCTCTTCAATTATAGAAAGGGAAAGCAAAAGAAAGAGTAAAGGTGACGGCTGCTCTTCAATTTCCACATTATCTGGCCGTGAGGTGAAAAAGTGAGAAACGGAAATTGGGAAAAAAAATGAAGGGAAAAGTCAAAGGAAGAAATGGCTAAAACTGAAGGAAAGACTCTAGTGAGGTGCGGCTGCACTAAACAGAAGATGGGCTTTTGTTCTGAAGCCAGCCATGGGGAAAAAATTGAAGGAAAAATTAGAAGCACGTAAAGTCCAGCTTTGGCCCAAGTAATTAAGAGATTAGGCTCCTAATCTTAAACCCAAGCGTCAGTCAAAAGGTCCGCATCTTCTTTCAAAATAACTTATCAATTTTAATTTTTTTTAATTTAGCATTCAGATATGATATTTAAGTATTTGTAAATTTAAGTAATGCATTTTGACATTTTTTACATATTATTAAGTATATGATTAATTTGTATTAGTAGTCTCTTATCTAAATTTTAGTTAGAAAATATGTAGTGATTATTTGGATACATTTTAATGATCATAAATGTAATTTATTTATTTTCATGTATCTCAATTATGTTGGTTAAAATGATTTTAGGTAAATTAATTAGAAAAAGTTAAAAAAAAGAGTTTGTTGCAGTTAGTTAAACAAAAAATTGAATTGGGCAAATTGTCAAAGTATAAATTACCTGGCATAATTAAACTTGATTAGAAAAAATTTAATATATTTAGATAATAAAAAAATTTTATTATTATCGAAATAATGCAAATTACCTTGCATAATTAAACTTGATTAGAAAAAATTTAATATATTTAGATAATAAAAAAATAATTTTATTATTATCTAAATAATGCATATTACCTTGCATAATTAAACTTGATTAGAAAAAATTTAACATATTTAGATAATAAAAAAATTTATTATTATCTAAATAATGCATATTGATTTGCATAATTAAACTTGATTAGAAAAAATTTAATATACTTAGATAATTTTCAAATAACTTTATTATTGTCTAAATAATGCATCATACCGTGCATAATTAAACTTGACTAGAAAAAATTTAATATATTTAGATAATATAAAATAATTTTATTATTATCTAAAAATGCATATTACCTTGCATAATTAAACTTGATTAGAAAAAATTTAATATATTTAGATAATAAAAAATAATTTTATTATTATCTAAATAATGCATATTGATATGTTTAACATCACATCTACAATTATTTAATTAATGTAGGGACAGTATAAAATGGATCCAAATCAAGACATTGGTTGGGATTATGCTACTCCAGTTGGTAATGACAGAAAGGTTGCAAAGTGTAATTATTGTGGTAAAATTGTACACGGAGGAATTACAAGAATGAAACAACATATTGGACATGTAGCAGGACAAGTAGAGGCATGTCCGGCAGCTCCAAGAGATGTAAGAGAGCTTTTAAAGAAACACTTGAAAGAAGGTAAGAATGCAAGAGCTGCAACACAAAAGAAAAAAGAATCATTGCTTTCGTCCATCAATCTACTAAATGAAAATGAGGATGATGAAGATGATAATATTTTCGAGCTTAATGAAGAAGAAATGGAAGTTTTGGAATGAAAGCAATATAAGCGAGCTATGGAAGAAAGTAGATACATGAGATTTATGGAAGAGCAACGTAGGCATTCTATATCTGGAGGTCAGCCAACTATGGATTTTACATCTGGTATGTATGTAGAAATATCTAAGAATTAATATAACATTTTTAGATTACAAGACTTATTTAATAAAAAAAATTATAATCTTTTATGTGCTATATTGCAGGGAGTACCAGTTCAAGTATACCGAATCTATTGTCCTCTAGAAATAAAAGAGCTTTGTCATAGAGTTTTAAACTCAAGGAAGGAGTTTTGGGGCCAAAAGGAGTTGATCCATACATGTTTCCCTCCAAAAAAAAGTCAATAAAAAGTTTGTTTTCCAAAGAAAATACCAAAAAAGTTGGTAAGGCAGTTGCAAAATTTTTTCTTTTTAATGCCATACCATTTCATGCGGCTGATAGTGGTCCTTATTATCAATCGATGATTGACACAATTGCTAGTGCTGGAACTGGAATTAGAGGGCCAACAGGTAAACAAATTGGAGGTGAATATTTGAATGAGGAGATGACAGATGTTGACCAATACATTAGTTCCATTAAACATAAATGGAAAACATATGGGTGCACAATCATGTGTGATGGGTGGAGTACTCGGACAAAGCATCCAATCATTAATTTCATGGTGTACTGTGATAGAGACATGATATACCACAGCTCTATCGATTGTACAAACAAGGTAAAGACTGCAAACTTTGTCTTATCTTTAATGGATAAAGTTGTGGATTCCATTGGAGAACAAAATATTGTACAAATTGTCACTGATAGCGAATCTAGCATAAAGGTAGCCGGAGAGCAACTGATGAAGAAAAGGAAGCATTTGTTTTGGTCACCATGTGCTGCACATTGCATTGATTTGATGCTAGAAGACATTGGTCAGATGAAGTCAATAAAGGATGCTATCAAACAAGGTAAGAGAATTACCAGTTTTATATACAATAGTGACAAAGTGGTCAACCTAATGAAGACATATACAAATCATAGAGAGTTATTGCGACCCGGCATAACAAGATTTGCTACCGAGTTCATTGCAATGGAAAGTCTTCTTCGTCATTCTACCGAATTGAAACGAATGTGTACTTCAAATGAGTGGCAGGAGTATAATAGCAGTTCTAAAAGAAGGGAAGAAGCTGCTGAAGTGTCTGACTTGATTTTGTCAGAAAGATTTTGGAAAAAGGTACGGCGGGTATGTGCAATCATGGAGCCGCTAGTGAAAGTTTTAAAAGTGATTGATCAGGATAAAAAACCCACACTACCCATCATATATGAGGCAATGGATAGGGCTAAAATGGCAATCCAAAGTGCAGTGAAAGACTATGAAAAGTATTGGGATATCATTGATGACAGATGGTATAGGCAGTTACATCGAAACTTGCATGCAGCAGGTAATAAGCATTTGACAGTTATAAATAAATATTTCTTTTAAACAAATTATTTTGTGTTAAAAATTTACTCACTTGGTTTTTTTTATGTCATTGGCCCAGCCTATTTCTTAAATCCCGCTCTTCAATATTCCGGCACTTGTGAATTTAACACGTCTGAAGTTAGAAGGGGATTGAAAGAAGTAATCAAAAGGCTTGAACCAAATTTAGAAGCGCAAGCAAAAGCAATGAACGAGGTACAAAAAATAGCTATTGTTTATTAACTTGCATTACTCTATAAATTTAAGAAAATTATTAATATTCTAACTCTATAATATTCTTAGATAAATACATTCGTGAACAAAATTGGAGAGTTTGGAAGTGCACTTGCAATTAAGGCAGTAGCTGCATCTTAACCAGGTTCATAACTATGATTTTGTTCTTTAAATTATATTATGCATTAGTATGTTATTTTAATGATACTTATTATATATGCATAACTAAAATTGTATTTTT